>NW_027192915.1:0-248000 GCF_949987515.2 Delphinus delphis | reverse complement strand
GTGTTGAGTCCATTTTGTTGAGCAAGGAGTAGCTCTTGTCTATTCCATATTTGGCTTAAGGAACTTTATCTGTGCTCGTTTCAG
Source organism: Delphinus delphis (assembly GCF_949987515.2). NCBI lineage: Eukaryota > Metazoa > Chordata > Mammalia > Artiodactyla > Delphinidae > Delphinus > Delphinus delphis. The sequence continues at coordinate 247,916 of NW_027192915.1, read as the reverse complement.
TCTCTGGTTTTATGCAGCACCCCAACTCACCTTTCCCCTTAAGCAAGCATAAGTTGGTTTTCTAAATTTGAGACCCTGTTCTGTTTTGGAATGCAGTTCCTGTGTAGCCAAGTTTACATTCCGTGTATTAGTGATATCTTATGATGTTTCTTTTTCTGTGTGACTTATTTCAGTTAGAATCATCGTACCTGAATCCACTCATTATGCTGCTACAGGCCTGATGACATAGATTTCATTGCTGAGTGATATTGCTTTGTACGTAAGTACCACAAGTTCTTTATCCATTTTTCACTTTCTGTGATATTGAACTTGTATGGTAAACGAGGTTCTTATAAACGGAGGCGTCCCAAACTTTGGGGTGGCTGTGTCTTTTTGATTTTAATTTCCCCAAGCTATAGGACCATAAGTGGAAGTGCCCTAGGCTCTGTTGCTTTGTTTTTTAGATGTTTCAGGAAACACCATACACTTCTCCCGAGTGGTTGTTGGCAATTTACATCCCGCCCATCAGCATAACAAGGCTCCCAGTTCTCCATGGTCTGTCCTGCCTTTCTGGATTTTACACTTTTTTCAGATGGCCCTTTTGACCGGGGGGAAGTGAGACTTCATTGTAGTGCAGATTTCCTTTGCAAGCTTGCTTGGTTGGCCAAAAAGGGCGTATGCGTTTTTTCCTGAATATATTCAGGAAAAAACGCATACGCCCTTTTTGGCCAAGTGCATCATTGTGGACGTTCTGCCTCTTTTCCTATGCTTTCAATGCAATTCCAGTCTACCTCCTGAAATCGGTTTCCTGCAATTCTGCCCCGCTTTCAAGTCCTCTTGGCAGCCTTACTTCAGTCTATTTTTGGACGATAGCTGTCATTTATAACTCTGCAGGTTTGTGAATTACAGTGCCCCTGAGCTCCTTTCTTCAACTTGCTTTCTTGTGACCTGGCCGCAACACCGCAGGATGGCTTCAGGCCCTAATCTGGTTCCGGCACGGCACGCTGTGCCTTTGGTTATTTCCTCTTCCTGGTGGGAAATGAGAGTTAAATTTGCCCGTCCAGACACCTCTAGCTAGTCTCTCATTGGTTCTCGCTATTCCTGTTCATCTTCCACAGAAATTGCAAACTGTGCCAAACAGGAGGTTAAAGGCGCTGACTCTCCAAGTGGGGAGAGTGTTAGTAAAGCGTCTGGAATGTTGCACCCGAGTACCAGGGGAGGAAAACTGAGACATATTTGAACACGTCTCCCGTTCACATGGTTGATCATACTTGGGTTCCACATGCATGTTTTAGCTGAAGGAAGAATACCTTAAACCTGGAGAGTTAAGACCCGAGTAATGGGTACCATGCAATATGACTTCAAAGGGTCTTCATTTGCTCACCGAACCTCTCCAATCCTATCACTGCTGCGTTTATGCCCCTGTACACATGCTTGATTCTCTTTCGGAGACATAGCAATCCATAGGTTTTAAGATACTTACTAGTCAGGTACATTCTTAGGCGTTTAATATGCGGTGTTGAGTCCATTTCGTTGAGCAAGGAGTAGCTCTTGTCTATTCCATATTTGACTTAAGGAACTTTATCTGTGCTCATTTCAATCTCTGGTTTTATGCAGCACCCCAACTCACCTTTACCCTTAAGCAAGCATAAGTTGGTTTTCTAAATTTGAGACCCTGTTCTGTTCTGTAATTCAGTTCCTGTGTAGCCAAGTTTACATTCCGTGTATTACTGATATCTTATGATGTTTCTTTTTCTGTGTGACTTACTTCAGTTAGAATCATCATACCTGAATCCACTCATTGTGCTGCTAAGTGCCTGATGACACAGATTTCATTGCTGAGTGATATTGCTTTGTAAGTAAATACCACAACTTCTTTATCCATTTTTCACTTTCTGCGATGTTGAACTTGTACTGTAAACGAGGTTCTTGTAAACAGAGCCGTTCCAAACTTTGGGGTGGCTGTGTCTTTTTGATTTTAATTTCCCTAAGCTATAGGACCATAAGTGGAAGTGCCCTAGGTTCTGTTGCTTTGTTGTTTACATGTTTCAGGAAACACCATACACTTCTCCCGAGTGGTTGTTGGCAATTTACATCCCGCCCATCAGCATAACAAGGCTCCCAGTTCTCCATGGCCTGTCCTGCCTTTCTGGATTTTACACTTTTTTCAGATGGCCTTTTTGACCGGGGGGAAGTGAGACTTCATTGTAGTGCAGATTTCCTTTGCAAGCTTGCTTGGTTGGCCAAAAAGGGCGTATGCGTTTTTTCCTGAATATATTCAGGAAAAAACGCATACGCCCTTTTTGGCCAAGTGCATCATTGTGGACGTTCTGCCTCTTTTCCTATGCTTTCAATGCAATTCCAGTCTACCTCCTGAAATCGGTTTCCTGCAATTCTGCCCCGCTTTCAAGTCCTCTTGGCAGCCTTACTTCAGTCTATTTTTGGACGATAGCTGTCATTTATAACTCTGCAGGTTTGTGAATTACAGTGCCCCTGAGCTCCTTTCTTCAACTCGCTTTCTTGTGACCTGGCCGCAACACCGCAGGATGGCTTCAGGACCTAATCTGGTTCCGGCACGGCACGCTGAGCCTTTGTTTAATTCCTCTTCCTGGTGGGAAATGAGAGTTAAATTTGCCTGTCCAGACACCTCCAGCTAGCCTCTCATTGGTTCTCGCTATTCCTGTTCATCTTCCGCAGAAATTGCAAACTGGGCCAAACAGGAGGTTAAAGGGACTGACTCTCCAAGTGGGGAGAGTGTTAGTAAAGCGTCTGGAATGTTGCACCCGAGTACCAGGGGAGGAAAACTGAGACATATTTGAACACGTCTCCCGTTCACATTGTTGATCATACTCTAGGTTCCACATGCATGTTTTAGCTGAAGGAAGAATACCTTAAACCTGGAGAGTTGAGACCCGTGTAATGGGTACCATGCAATATGACTTCAAAGGGTCTTCATTTGCTCACCGAACCTCTCCAATCCTATCACTGCTGCGTTTATTCCGCTGTACACACGCTTGATTCTCTTTTGGAGACATAGCAATCCATAGGTTTTAAGATACTTACTAGTCAGGTACATTCTTAGGGGTTTAATATGGGGTTTTGAGTCCATTTCGTTGAGCAAGGAGTAGCTCTTGTCTATTGCATATTTGGCTTAAGGAACTTTATCTGTGCTCATTTCAATCTCTGGTTTTATGCAGCACCCCAACTCACCTTTCCCCTTAAGCAAGCATAAGTTGGTTTTCTAAATTTGAGACCCTGTTCTGTTCTGGAATGCAGTTCCTGTGTAGCCAAGTTTACATTCCGTGTATTACTGATATCTTATGATGTTTCTTTTTCTGTGTGACTTATTTGAGTTAGAATCATCGTACCTGAATCCACTCATTATGCTGCTACGGGCCCGATGACATAGATTTCATTGCTGAGTGATACTGCATTGTACGTAAGTACCACAAGTTCTTTATCCATTTTTCACATTCTGTGATGTTGAACTTGTACTGTAAACGAGGTTCTTGTAAACAGAGGCGTCCCAAACTTTGGGGTGGCTGTGTCTTTTTGATTTTAATTTCCCTAAGCTATAGGACCATAAGTGGCAGTGCCCTAGGCTCTGTTGCTTTGTTTTTTAGATGTTTCAGGAAACACCATACACTTCTCCCGAGTGTCTGTTGGCAATTTACATCCCGCCCATCAGCATAACAAGGCTCCCAGTTCTCCATGGCCTGTCCTGCCTTTCTGGATTTTACACTTTTTTCAGATGGCCCTTTTGACCGGGGGGAAGTGAGACTTCATTGTAGTGCAGATTTCCTTTGCAAGCTTGCTTGGTTGGCCAAAAAGGGCGTATGCGTTTTTTCCTGAATATATTCAGGAAAAAACGCATACGCCCTTTTTGGCCAAGTGCATCATTGTGGACGTTCTGCCTCTTTTCCTATGCTTTCAATGCAATTCCAGTCTACCTCCTGAAATCGGTTTCCTGCAATTCTGCCCCGCTTTCAAGTCCTCTTGGCAGCCTTACTTCACTCTATTTTTGGACGATAGCTGTCATTTATAACTATGCAGGTTTGTGAATTACAGTGCCCCAGAGCTCCTTTCTTCAACTCGCTTTCTTTTGAGCTGGCCGCAACACTGCAGGATGGCTTCAGGCCCTAATCTGGTTCCGGTACGGCACGCTGAGCCTTTGGTTATTTCCTCTTCCTGGTGGGAAATGAGAGTTAAATTTGCCCGTCCAGAAACCTCCAGCTAGCCTCTCATTGGTTCTTGCTATTCCTGTTCATCTTACGCAGAAATTGCAAACTGGGCCAAACAGGAGATTAAAGGGACTGACTCTCCAAGTGGGGAGAGTGTTAGTAAAGCGTCTGGAATGTTGCACCCGAGTACCAGGGTACGAAAACTGACATATTTGAACACGTCTCCCGTTCACATGGTTGATCATCCTCTAGGTTCCACATGCATGTTTTAGCTGAAGGAAGAATACCTTAAACCTGGGTAGTTGAAACCCGTGGAATGGGTACCATGCAATATGACTTCAAAGGGTCTTCATTTGCTCACCGAACCTCTCCAATCCTATCACTGCTGCGTTTATGCCCCTGTACACATGCTTGATTCTCTTTCGGAGACATAGCAATCCATAGGTTTTAAGATACTTACTAGTCAGGTACATTCTTAGGCGTTTAATATGCGGTGTTGAGTCCATTTTGTTGAGCAAGTAGTAGCTCTTGTCTATTCCATATTTGACTTAAGGAACTTTATCTGTGCTCATTTCAATCTCTGGTTTTATGCAGCACCCCAACTCACCTTTACCCTTAAGCAAGCATAAGTTGGTTTTCTAAATTTGAGACCCTGTTCTGTTCTGTAATTCAGTTCCTGTGTAGCCAAGTTTACATTCCGTGTATTACTGATATCTTATGATGTTTCTTTTTCTGTGTGACTTACTTCAGTTAGAATCATCATACCTGAATCCACTCATTGTGCTGCTAAGGGCCTGATGACACAGATTTCATTGCTGAGTGATATTGCTTTGTAAGTAAATACCACAACTTCTTTATCCATTTTTCACTTTCTGCGATGTTGAACTTGTACTGTAAACGAGGTTCTTGTAAACAGAGCCGTTCCAAACTTTGGGGTGGCTGTGTCTTTTTGATTTTAATTTCCCTAAGCTATAGGACCATAAGTGGCAGTGCCCTAGGCTCTGTTGCTTTGTTTTTTAGATGTTTCAGGAAACACCATACACTTCTCCCAAGTGTCTGTTGGCAATTTACATCCCGCCCATCAGCATAACAAGGCTCCCAGTTCTCCATGGCCTGTCCTGCCTTTCTGGATTTTACACTTTTTTCAGATGGCCCTTTTGACCAGGGGGAAGTGAGACTTCATTGTAGTGCAGATTTCCTTTGCAAGCTTGCTTGGTTGGCCAAAAAGGGCGTATGCGTTTTTTCCTGAATATATTCAGGAAAAAACGCATACACCCTTTTTGGCCAAGTGCATCATTGTGGACGTTCTGCCTCTTTTCCTATGCTTTCAATGCAATTCTCTCTACCTCCTGAAATCGGTTTCCTGCAATTCTGACCCGCTTTCAAGTCCTCTTGGCAGCCTTACTTCAGTCTATTTTTGGACGATAGCTGTCATTTATAACTCTGCAGGTTTGTGAATTCCAGTGCCCCTGAGCTCCTTTCTTCAACTCGCTTTCTTGTGACCTGGCCGCAACACCGCAGGATGGCTTCAGGCCCTAATCTGGTTCCGGCACGGCACGTTGAGCCTTTGGTTAATTCCTCTTCCTGGTGGGAAATGAGAGTTAAATTTGCCCGTCCAGACACCTCCAGCTAGCCTTTCATTGGTTCTCGCTATTCCTGTTCATCTTCCGCAGAAATTGCAAACTGGGCCAAACAGGAGGTTAAAGGGACTGACTCTCCAAGTCGGGAGAGTGTTAGTAAAGCGTCTGGAATGTTGCACCCGAGTACCAGGGTACGAAAACTGAGACATATTTGAACACGTCTCCCGATCACATGGTTGATCATACTTGGGTTCCACATGCATGTTTTAGCTGAAGGAAGAATACCTTAAACCTGGAGAGTTAAGACCCGTGTAATGGGTACCATGCAATATGACTTCAAAGGGTCTTCATTTGCTCACCGAACCTCTCCAATCCTATCACTGCTGCGTTTATGCCCCTGTACACATGCTTGATTCTCTTTCGGAGACATAGCAATCCATAGGTTTTTAAGATACTTACTAGTCAGGTACATTCTTAGGCGTTTAATATGCGGTGTTGAGTCCATTTCGTTGAGCAAGGAGTAGCTCTTGTCTATTCCATATTTGACTTAAGGAACTTTATCTGTGCTCATTTCAATCTCTGGTTTTATGCAGCACCCCAACTCACCTTTACCCTTAAGCAAGCATAAGTTGGTTTTCTAAATTTGAGACCCTGTTCTGTTCTGTAATTCAGTTCCTGTGTAGCCAAGTTTACATTCCGTGTATTACTGATATCTTATGATGTTTCTTTTTCTGTGTGACTTACTTCAGTTAGAATCATCATACCTGAATCCACTCATTGTGCTGCTAAGGGCCTGATGACACAGATTTCATTGCTGAGTGATATTGCTTTGTAAGTAAATACCACAACTTCTTTATCCATTTTTCACTTTCTGCGATGTTGAACTTGTACTGTAAACGAGGTTCTTGTAAACAGAGCCGTTCCAAACTTTGGGGTGGCTGTGTCTTTTTGATTTTAATTTCCCTAAGCTATAGGACCATAAGTGGAAGTGCCCTAGGTTCTGTTGCTTTGTTTTTTAGATGTTTCAGGAAACACCATACACTTCTCCCGAGTGGTTGTTGGCAATTTACATCCCGCCCATCAGCATAACAAGGCTCCCAGTTCTCCATGGCCTGTCCTGCCTTTCTGGATTTTACACTTTTTTCAGATGGCCCTTTTGACCGGGGGGAAGTGAGACTTCATTGTAGTGCAGATTTCCTTTGCAAGCTTGGTTGGTTGGCAAAAAAGGGCGTATGCGTTTTTTCCTGAATATATTCAGGAAAAAACGCATACGCCCTTTTTGGCCAAGTGCATCATTGTGGACGTTCTGCCTCTTTTCCTATGCTTTCAATGCAATTCCAGTCTACCTCCTGAAATCGGTTTCCTGCAATTCTGCCCCGCTTTCAAGTCCTCTTGGCAGCCTTACTTCAGTCTATTTTTGGACGATAGCTGTCATTTATAAGTCTGCAGGTTTGTGAATTACAGTGCCCCTGAGCTCCTTTGTTCAACTCGCTTTCTTTTGAGCTGGCCGCAAAACCGCAGGATGGCTTCAGACCCTAATCTGGTTCCGGTACGGCACACTGAGACTTTGGTTATTTCCTCTTCCTGGTGGGAAATGAGAGTTAAATTTGCCCGTCCAGACACCTCCAGCTAGCCTCTCATTGGTTCTCACTATTCCTGTTCATCTTCCGCAGAAATTGCAAACTGGGCCAAACAGGAGGTTAAAGGCGCTGACTCTCCAAGTGGGGAGAGTGTTAGTAAAGCGTCTGGAATGTTGCACCCGAGTACCAGGGGAGGAAAACTGAGAAATATTTGAACACGTCTCCCGTTCACATGGTTGATCATACTTGGGTTCCACATGCATGTTTTAGCTGAAGGAAGAATACCTAAAACCTGGGTAGTTGAAACCCGTGGAATGGGTACCATGCAATATGACTTCAAAGGGTCTTCATGTGCTCACTGAACCTCTCCAATCCTATCACTGCTGCGTTTATGCCCCTGTACACATGCTTGATTCTCTTTCGGAGACATAGCAATCCATAGGTTTTAAGATACTTACTAGTCAGGTACATTCTTAGGCGTTTAATATGCGGTGTTGAGTCCATTTCGTTGAGCAAGGAGTAGCTCTTGTCTATTCCATATTTGGCTTAAGGAACTTTATCTGTGCTCATTTCAATCTCTGGTTTTATGCAGCAACCCAACTCACCTTTCCCCTTAAGCAAGCATAAGTTGGTTTTCTAAATTTGAGACCCTGTTCTGTTTTGGAATTCAGTTCCTGTGTAGCCAAGTTTACATTCCGTGTATTAGTGATATCTTATGATGTTTCTTTTTCTGTGTGACTTATTTCAGTTAGAATCATCGTACCTGAATCTACTCATTATGCTGCTACGGGCCTGATGACATAGATAACATTGCTGAGTGATACTGCATTGTAGGTAAGTACCACAAGTTCTTTATCCATTTTTCACTTTCTGCGATGTTGAACTTGTACTGTAAACGAGGTTCTTGTAAACAGAGCCGTTCCAAACTTTGGGGTGGCTGTGTCTTTTTGATTTTAATTTCCCTAAGCTATAGGACCATAAGTGGCAGTGCCCTAGGCTCTGTTGCTTTGTTTTTTAGATGTTTCAGGAAACACCATACACTTCTCCCGAGTGGTTGTTGGCAACTTACATCCCGCCCATCAGCATAACAAGGCTCCCAGTTCTCCATGGCCTGTCCTGCCTTTCTGGATTTTACACTTTTTTCAGATGGCTCTTTTGACCGGGGGGAAGTGAGACTTCATTGTAGTGCAGATTTCCTTTGCAAGCTTGCTTGGTTGGCCAAAAAGGGCGTATGCGTTTTTTCCTGAATATATTCAGGAAAAAACGCATACGCCCTTTTTGGCCAAGTGCATCATTGTGGATGTTCTGCCTCTTTTCCTATGCTTTCAATGCAATTCCAGTCTACCTCCTGAAATCGGTTTCCTGCAATTCTGCCCCGCTTTCAAGTCCTCTTGGCAGCCTTACTTCAGTCTATTTTTGGACGATAGCTGTCATTTATAACTCTGCAGGTTTGTGAATTACAGTGCCCCTGAGCTCCTTTGTTCAACTCGCTTTCTTTTGAGCTGGCCGCAACACCGCAGGATGGCTTCAGGACCTAATCTGGTTCCGGCACGGCACGCTGAGTCTTTGGTTAATTCCTCTTCCTGGTGGGAAATGAGAGTTAAATTTGCCCGTCCAGACACCTCCAGCTAGCCTCTCATTGGTTCTCGCTATTCCTGTTCATCTTCCGCAGAAATTGCAAACTGGGCCAAACAGGAGGTTAAAGGCGCTGACTCTCCAAGTGGGGAGAGTGTTAGTAAAGCGTCTGGAATGTTGCACCCGAGTACCAGGGGAGGAAAACTGAGACATATTTGAACACGTCTCCCGTTCACATGGTTGATCATACTTGGGTTCCACATGCATGTTTTAGCTGAAGGAAGAATACCTAAAACCTGGGTAGTTGAAACCCGTGGAATGGGTACCATGCAATATGACTTCAAAGGGTCTTCATTTGCTCACCGAACCTCTCCAATCCTATCACTGCTGCGTTTATGCCCCTGTACACATGCTTGATTCTCTTTGGGAGACATAGCAATCCATAGGTTTTAAGATACTTACTAGTCAGGTACATTCTTAGGCGTTTAATATGGGGTGTTGAGTCCATTTCGTTGAGCAAGGAGTAGCTCTTGTCTATTCCATATTTGGCTTAAGGAACTTTATCTGTGCTCATTTCAATCTCTGGTTTTATGCAGCAACCCAACTCACCTTTCCCCTTAAGCAAGCATAAGTTGGTTTTCTAAATTTGAGACCCTGTTCTGTTTTGGAATTCAGTTCCTGTGTAGCCAAGTTTACATTCCGTGTATTAGTGATATCTTATGATGTTTCTTTTTCTGTGTGACTTATTTCAGTTAGAATCATCGTACCTGAATCTACTCATTGTGATGCTAAGGGCCTGATGACATAGATTTCATTGCTGAGTGATACTGCATTGTACGTAAGTACCACAAGTTCTTTATCCATTTTTCACTTTCTGCGATGTTGAACTTGTACTGTAAACGAGGTTCTTGTAAACAGAGCCGTTCCAAACTTTGGGGTTGCTGTGTCTTTTTGATTTTAATTTCCCTAAGCTATAGGACCATAAGTGGAAGTGCCCTAGGCTCTGTTGCTTTGTTTTTTAGATGTTTCAGGAAACACCATACACTTCTCCCCAGTGGTTGTTGGCAATTTACATCCCGCCCATCAGCATAACAAGGCTCCCAGTTCTCCATGGCCTGTCCTGCCTTTCTGGATTTTACACTTTTTTCAGATGGCCCTTTTGACCGGGGGGAAGTGAGACTTCATTGTAGTGCAGATTTCCTTTGCAAGCTTGCTTGGTTGGCCAAAAAGGGCGTATGCGTTTTTTCCTGAATATATTCAGGAAAAAACGCATACGCCCTTTTTGGCCAAGTGCATCATTGTGGACGTTCTGCCTCTTTTCCTATGCTTTCAATGCAATTCCAGTCTACCTCCTGAAATCGGTTTCCTGCAATTCTGCCCCGCTTTCAAGTCCTCTTGGCAGCCTTACTTCAGTCTATTTTTGGACGATAGCTGTCATTTATAACTCTGCAGGTTTGTGAATTACAGTGCCCCTGAGCTCCTTTCTTCAACTCGCTTTCTTGTGACCTGGCCGCAACACCGCAGGATGGCTTCAGGCCCTAATCTGGTTCCGGCACGGCACGCTGAGCCTTTGGTTAATTCCTCTTCCTGGTGGGAAATGAGAGTTAAATTTGCCCGTCCAGACACCTCCAGCTAGTCTCTCATTGGTTCTCGCTATTCCTGTTCATCTTCCGCAGAAATTGCAAACTGGGCCAAACAGGAGGTTAAAGGGACTGACTCTCCAAGTGGGGAGAGTGTTAGTAAAGCGTCTGGAATGTTGCACCCGAGTACCAGTGTACAAAAACTGAGACATATTTGAACACGTCTCCCGATCACATGGTTGATCATACTCTAGGTTCCACATGCATGTTTTAGCTGAAGGAAGAATACCTTAAACCTGGGTAGTTGAAACCCGTGGAATGGGTATCATGCAATATGACTTCAAAGTGTCTTCATTTGCGCCCCGAACCTCTCCAATCCTATCACTGCTGCGTTTATGCCCCTGTACACATGCTTGATTCTCTTTTGGAGACATAGCAATCCATAGGTTTTAAGATACTTACTAGTCAGGAACATTCTTAGGCGTTTAATATGGGGTGTTGAGTCCATTTCGTTGAGCAAGGAGTAGGTCTTGTCTATTCCATATTTGGCTTAAGGAACTTTATCTGTGCTCATTTCAATCTCTGGTTTTATGCAGCACCCCAGCTCACCTTTCCCCTTAAGCAAGCATAAGTTGGTTTTCTAAATTTGAGACACTGTTCTGTTCTGTAATTCAGTTCCTGTGTAGCCAAGTTTACATTCCGTGTATTAGTGATATCTTATGATGTTTCTTTTTCTGTGTGACTTATTTCAGTTAGAATCATCATACCTGAATCCACTCATTGTGATGCTAAGGGCCTGATGACATAGAATTCATTGCTGAGTGATATTGCTTTGTAAGTAAATACCACAACTTCTTTATCCATTTTTCACTTTCTGCGATGTTGAACTTGTACTGTAAACGAGGTTCTTGTAAACAGAGCCGTTCCAAACTTTGGGGTGGCTGTGTCTTTTTGATTTTAATTTCCCTAAGCTATAGGACCATAAGTGGAAGTGCCCTAGGTTCTGTTGCTTTGTTTTTTAGATGTTTCAGGAAACACCATACACTTATCCCGAGTGGTTGTTGGCAATTTACATCCCGCCCATCAGCATAACAAGGCTCCCAGTTCTCCATGGCCTGTCCTGCCTTTCTGGATTTTACACTTTTTTCAGATGGCCCTTTTGACCGGGGGGAAGTGAGACTTCATTGTAGTGCAGATTTCCTTTGCAAGCTTGCTTGGTTGGCCAAAAAGGGCGTATGCGTTTTTTCCTGAATATATTCAGGAAAAAACGCATACGCCCTTTTTGGCCAAGTGCATCATTGTGGACGTTCTGCCTGTTTTCCTATGCTTTCAATGCAATTCCAGTCTACCTCCTGAAATCGGTTTCCTGCAATTCTGCCCCGCTTTCAAGTCCTCTTGGCAGCCTTACTTCAGTCTATTTTTGGACGATAGCTGTCATTTATAACTCTGCAGGTTTGTGAATTACAGTGCCCCTGAGCTCCTTTGTTCAACTCGCTTTCTTTTGAGCTGGCCGCAACACCGCAAGATGGCTTCAGGCTCTAATCTGGTTCCGGTACGGCACGCTGAGCCTTTGGTTATTTCCTCTTCCTGGTGGGAAATGAGAGTTAAATTTGCCGTCCAGACACCTCCAGCTAGCCTCTCATTGGTTCTCGCTATTCCTGTTCATCTTCCGCAGAAATTGCAAACTGGGCCAAACAGGAGGTTAAAGGCGCTGACTCTCCAAGTGGGGAGAGTGTTAGTAAAGCGTCTGGAATGTTGCACCCGAGTACCAGGGGAGGAAAACTGAGACATATTTGAACACGTCTCCCGTTCACATGGTTGATCATACTTGGGTTCCACATGCATGTTTTAGCTGAAGGAAGAATACCTAAAACCTGGGTAGTTGAAACCCGTGGAATGGGTACCATGCAATATGACTTCAAAGGGTCTTCATTTGCTCACCGAACCTCTCCAATCCTATCACTGCTGCGTTTATGCCCCTGTACACATGCTTGATTCTCTTTCGGAGACATAGCAATCCATAGGTTTTAAGATACTTACTAGTCAGGTACATTCTTAGGCGTTTAATATGCGGTGTTGAGTCCATTTCGTTGAGCAAGGAGTAGCTCTTGTCTATTCCATATTTGGCTTAAGGAACTTTATCTGTGCTCATTTCAATCTCTGGTTTTATGCAGCAACCCAACTCACCTTTCCCCTTAAGCAAGCATAAGTTGGTTTTCTAAATTTGAGACCCTGTTCTGTTTTGGAATTCAGTTCCTGTGTAGCCAAGTTTACATTCCGTGTATTAGTGATATCTTATGATGTTTCTTTTTCTGTGTGACTTATTTCAGTTAGAATCATCATACCTGAATCCACTCATTGTGATGCTAAGGGCCTGATGACATAGAATTCATTGCTGAGTGATATTGCTTTGTAAGTAAATACCACAACTTCTTTATCCATTTTTCACTTTCTGCGATGTTGAACTTGTACTGTAAACGAGGTTCTTGTAAACAGAGCCGTTCCAAACTTCGGGGTGGCTGTGTCTTTTTGATTTTAATTTCCCTAAGCTATAGGACCATAAGTGGCAGTGCCCTAGGCTCTGTTGCTTTGTTTTTTAGATGTTTCAGGAAACACCATACAGTTCTCCCGAGTGTCTGTTGGCAATTTACATCCCGCCCATCAGCATAACAAGGCTCCCAGTTCTCCATGGCCTGTCCTGCCTTTCTGGATTTTACACTTTTTTCAGATGGCCCTTTTTACCGGGGGGAAGTGAGACTTCATTGTAGTGCAGATTTCCTTTGCAAGCTTGCTTGGTTGGCCAAAAAGGGCGTATGCGTTTTTTCCTGAATATATTCAGGAAAAAACGCATACGCCCTTTTTGGCCAAGTGCATCATTGTGGACGTTCTGCCTCTTTTCCTATGCTTTCAATGCAATTCCAGTCTACGTCCTGAAATCGGTTTCCTGCAATTCTGCCCCGCTTTCAAGTCCTCTTGGCAGCATTACTTCAGTCTATTTTTGGACGATAGCTATCATTTATAACTCTGCAGGTTTGTGAATTACAGTGCCCCTGAGCTCCTTTCTTCAACTCGCTTTCTTGTGACCTGGCCGCAACACCGCAGGATGGCTTCAGGCCCTAATCTGGTTCCGGCACGGCACGCTGAGTCTTTGGTTAATTCCTCTTCCTGGTGGGAAATGAGAGTTAAATTTGCCCGTCCAGACACCTCCAGCTAGCCTCTCATTGGTTCTCGCTATTCCTGTTCATCTTCCGCAGAAATTGCAAACTGGGCCAAACAGGAGGTTAAAGGCGCTGACTCTCCAAGTGGGGAGAGTGTTAGTAAAGCGTCTGGAATGTTGCACCCGAGTACCAGGGGAGGAAAACTGAGACATATTTGAACACGTCTCCCGTTCACATGGTTGATCATACTTGGGTTCCACATGCATGTTTTAGCTGAAGGAAGAATACCTTAAACCTGGAGAGTTAAGACCCGTGTAATGGGTACCATGCAATATGACTTCAAAGGGTCTTCATTTGCTCACCGAACCTCTCCAATCCTATCACTGCTGCGTTTATGCCCCTGTACACATGCTTGATTCTCTTTTGGAGACATAGCAATCCATAGGATTTACGATACTTACTAGTCAGGTACATTCTTAGGCGTTTAATATGCGGTGTTGAGTCCATTTCGTTGAGCAAGGAGTAGCTCTTGTCTATTCCATATTTGACTTAAGGAACTTTATCTGTGCTCATTTCAATCTCTGGTTTTATGCAGCACCCCAACTCACCTTTACCCTTAAGCAAGCATAAGTTGGTTTTCTAAATTTGAGACCCTGTTCTGTTCTGTAATTCAGTTCCTGTGTAGCCAAGTTTACATTCCGTGTATTACTGATATCTTATGATGTTTCTTTTTCTGTGTGACTTATTTCAGTTAGAATCATCGTACCTGAATCCACTCATTGTGCTGCTAAGGGCCTGATGACATAGATTTCATTGCTGAGTGATATTGCTTTGTAAGTAAATACCACAACTTCTTTATCCATTTTTCACTTTCTGCGATGTTGAACTTGTACTGTAAACGAGGTTCTTGTAAACAGAGCCGTTCCAAACTTTGGGGTGGCTGTGTCCTTTTGATTTTAATTTCCCTAAGCTATAGGACCATAAGTGGAAGTGCCCTAGGTTCTGTTACTTTGTTTTTTAGATGTTTCAGGAAACACCATATACTTCTCCCGAGTGGTTGTTGGCAATTTACATCCCGCCCATCAGCATAACAAGGCTCCCAGTTCTCCATGGCCTGTCCTGCCTTTCTGGATTTTACACTTTTTTCATATGGCCCTTTTGACCGGGGGGAAGTGAGACTTCATTGTAGTGCAGATTTCCTTTGCAAGCTTGCTTGGTTGGCCAAAAAGGGCGTATGCGTTTTTTCCTGAATATATTCAGGAAAAAACGCATACGCCCTTTTTGGCCAAGTGCATCATTGTGGACGTTCTGCCTCTTTTCCTATGCTTTCAATGCAATTCCAGTCTACCTCCTGAAATCGGTTTCCTGCAATTCTGCCCCGCTTTCAAGTCCTCTTGGCAGCCTTATTTCAGTCTATTTTTGGACGATAGCTGTCATTTATAACTCTGCAGGTTTGTGCATTACAGTGCCCCTGAGCTCCTTTCTTCAACTCGCTTTCTTGTGACCTGGCCGCAACACCGCAGGATGGCTTCAGGCCCTAATCTGGTTCCGGCACGGCACGCTGAGCCTTTGGTTATTTCCTCTTCCTGGTGGGAAATGAGAGTTAAATTTGCCCGTCCAGACACCTCCAGCTAGTCTCTCATTGGGTCTCGCTATTCCTGTTCATCTTCCGCAGAAATTGCAAACTGGGCCAAACAGGAGGTTAAAGGGGCTGACTCTCCAAGTGGGGAGAGTGTTAGTAAAGCGTCTGGAATCTTGCACCCGAGTACCAGGGGAGGAAAACTGAGACATATTTGAACACGCCTCCCGTTCACATGGTTGATCATACTTGGGTTCCACATGCATGTTTTAGCTGAAGGAAGAATACCTTAAACCTGGAGAGTTAAGACCCGTGTAATGGGTACCATGCAATATGACTTCAAAGGGTCTTCATTTGCTCACCGAACCTCTCCAATCCTATCACTGCTGCGTTTATGCCCCTGTACACATGCTTGATTCTCTTTCAGAGACATAGCAATCCACAGGTTTTAAGATACTTACTAGTCAGGTACATTCTTAGGCGTTTAATATGCGGTGTTGAGTCCATTTCGTTGAGCAAGGAGTAGCTCTTGTCTATTCCATATTTGGCTTAAGGAACTTTATCTGTGCTCATTTCAATCTCTGGTTTTATGCAGCACCCCAACTCACCTTTACCCTTAAGCAAGCATAAGTTGGTTTTCTAAATTTGAGTCCCTGTTCTGTTCTGTAATTCAGTTCCTGTGTAGCCAAGTTTACATTCCGTGTATTACTGATATCTTATGATGTTTCTTTTTCTGTGTGACTTACTTCAGTTAGAATCATCATACCTGAATCCACTCATTGTGCTGCTAAGGGCCTGATGACACAGATTTCATTGCTGAGTGATATTGCTTTGTAAGTAAATACCACAACTTCTTTATCCATTTTTCACTTTCTGCGATGTTGAACTTGTACTGTAAACGAGGTTCTTGTAAACAGAGGCATCCCAAACTTTGGGGTGGCTGTGTCTTTTTGATTTTAATTTCCCTAAGCTATAGGACCATAAGTGGCATTGCCCTAGGCTCTGTTGCTTTGTTTTTTAGATGTTTCAGGAAACACCATACACTTCTCCCGAGTGTCTGTTGGCAATTTACATCCCGCCCATCAGCATAACAAGGCTCCCAGTTCTCCATGGCCTGTCCTGCCTTTCTGGATTTTACACTTTTTTCAGATGGCCCTTTTGACCGGGGGAAGTGAGACTTCATTGTAGTGCAGATTTCCTTTGCAAGCTTGCTTGGTTGGCCAAAAAGGGCGTATGCGTTTTTTCCTGAATATATTCAGGAAAAAACGCATACGCCCTTTTTGGCCAAGTGCATCATTCTGGACGTTCTGCCTCTTTTCCTATGCTTTCAATGCAATTCCAGTCTACCTCCTGAAATCGGTTTCCTGCAATTCTGCCCCGCTTTCAAGTCCTCTTGGCAGCCTTACTTCAGTCTATTTTTGGACGATAGCTGTCATTTATAACTCTGCAGGTTTGTGAATTACAGTGCCCCTGAGCTCCTTTCTTCAACTTGCTTTCTTGTGACCTGGCCGCAAAACCGCAGGATGGCTTCAGGCCCTAATCTGGTTCCGGCATGGCACGCTGAGCCTTTGGTTATTTCCTCTTCCTGGTGGGAAATGAGAGTTAAATTTGCCCGTCCAGACACCTCCAGCTAGTCTCTCATTGGTTCTCGCTATTCCTGTTCATCTTCCGCAGAAATTGCAAACTGGGCCAAACAGGAGGTTAAAGGCGCTGACTCTCCAAGTGGGGAGAGTGTTAGTAAAGCGTCTGGAATGTTGCACCTGAGTACCAGGGGAGGAAAACTGAGACATATTTGAACACGTCTCCCGTTCACATGGTTGATCATACTTGGGTTCCACATGCATGTTTTAGCTGAAGGAAGAATACCTTAAACCTGGAGAGTTAAGACCCGTGTAATGGGTACCATGCAATATGACTTCAAAGGGTCTTCATTTGCTCACCGAACCTCTCCAATCCTATCACTGCTGCGTTTATGCCCCTGTACACATGCTTGATTCTCTTTCGGAGACATAGCAATCCATAGGTTTTAAGATACTTACTAGTCAGGTACATTCTTAGGCGTTTAATATGCGGTGTTGAGTCCATTTCGTTGAGCAAGGAGTAGCTCTTGTCTATTCCATATTTGACTTAAGGAACTTTATCTGTGCTCATTTCAATCTCTGGTTTTATGCAGCACCCCAACTCACCTTTACCCTTAAGCAAGCATAAGTTGGTTTTCTAAATTTGAGACCCTGTTCTGTTCTGTAATTCAGTTCCTGTGTAGCCAAGTTTACATTCCGTGTATTACTGATATCTTATGATGTTTCTTTTTCTGTGTGACTTACTTCAGTTAGAATCATCATACCTGAATCCACTCATTGTGCTGCTAAGGGCCTGATGACACAGATTTCATTGCTGAGTGACATTGCTTTGTAAGTAAATACCACAACTTCTTTATCCATTTTTCACTTTCTGCGATGTTGAACTTGTACTGTAAACGAGGTTCTTGTAAACAGAGCCGTTCCAAACTTTGGGGTGGCTGTGTCTTTTTGATTTTAATTTCCCTAAGCTATAGGACCATAAGTGGAAGTGCCCTAGGTTCTGTTGCTTTGTTTTTTAGATGTTTCAGGAAACACCATACACTTCTCCCGAGTGGTTGTTGGCAATTTACATCCCGCCCATCAGCATAACAAGGCTCCCAGTTCTCCATGGCCTGTCCTGCCTTTCTGGATTTTACACTTTTTTGAGATGGCCCTTTTGACCGGGGGGAAGTGAGACTTCATTGTAGTGCAGATTTCCTTTGCAAGCTTGCTTGGTTGGCCAAAAAGGGCGTATGCGTTTTTTCCTGAATATATTCAGGAAAAAACGCATACGCCCTTTTTGGCCAAGTGCATCATTCTGGACGTTCTGCCTCTTTTCCTATGCTTTCAATGCAATTCCAGTCTACCTCCTGAAATCGGTTTCCTGCAATTCTGCCCCGCTTTCAAGTCCTCTTGGCAGCCTTACTTCAGTCTATTTTTGGACGATAGCTGTCATTTATAACTCTGCAGGTTTGTGAATTACAGTGCCCCTGAGCTCCTTTCTTCAACTCGCTTTCTTTTGAGCTGGCCGCAACACCGCAGGATCCTTCAGGCCCTAATCTGGTTCCGGTACGGCACGCTGAGCCTTTGGTTATTTCCTCTTCCTGGTGGGAAATGAGAGTTAAATTTGCCCGTCCAGACACCTTCAGCTAGTCTCTCATTGGTTCTCGCTATTCCTGTTCATCTTCCGCAGAAATTGCAAACTGGGCCAAACAGGAGGTTAAAGGCGCTGACTCTCCAAGTGGGGAGAGTGTTAGTAAAGCGTCTGGAATGTTGCACCCGAGTACCAGGGGAGGAAAACTGAGAAATATTTGAACACGTCTCCCGTTCACATGGTTGATCATACTCTGGGTTCCACATGCATGTTTTAGCTGAAGGAAGAATACCTTAAACCTGGAGAGTTGAGACCCGTGGAATGGGTACCATGCAATATGACTTCAAAGGGTCTTCATTTGCTCACCGAACCTCTCCAATCCTATCACTGCTGCGTTTATGCCCCTGTACACACACTTGATTCTCTTTTGGAGACATAGCAATCCATAGGTTTCAAGATACTTACTAGTCAGGTACATTCTTAGGCGTTTAATATGGGGTGTTGAGTCCATTTCGTTGAGTAAGTAGTAGCTCTTGTCTATTCCATATTTGGCATAAGGAACTTTATCTGTGCTCATTTCAATCTCTGGTTTTATGCAGCAGCCCAACTCACCTTTCCCCTTAAGCAAGAATAAGTTGTTTTTCTAAATTTGAGACCCTGTTCTGTTCTGTAATTCAGTTTCTGTGTAGCCAAGTTTACATTCCGTGTATTACTGATATCTTATGATGTTTCTTTTTCTGTGTGACTTATTTCAGTTAGAATCATCGTACCTGAATCTACTCATTATGCTGCTACGGGCCTGATGACATAGATTTCATTGCTGAGTGATACTGCGTTGTACGTAAGTACCACAACTTCTTTATCCAGTTTTCACTTTCTGCGATGTTGAACTTGTACTGTAAACGAGGTTCTTGTAAACAGAGCCGTTCCAAACTTTGGGGTGGCTGTGTCTTTTTGATTTTAATTTCCCTAAGCTATAGGACCATAAGTGGAAGTGCCCTAGGCTCTGTTGCTTTGTTTTTTAGATGTTTCAGGAAACACCATACACTTCTCCCAAGTGTCTGTTGGCAATTTACATCCCGCCCATCAGCATAACAAGGCTCCCAGTTCTCCATGGCCTGTCCTGCCTTTCTGGATTTTACACTTTTTTCAGATGGCCCTTTTGACCGGGGGGAAGTGAGACTTCATTGTAGTGCAGATTTCCTTTGCAAGCTTGCTTGGTTGGCCAAAAAGGGCGTATGCGTTTTTTCCTGAATATATTCAGGAAAAAACGCATACGCCCTTTTTGGCCAAGTGCATCATTGTGGACGTTCTGCCTCTTTTCCTATGCTTTCAATGCAATTCCAGTCTACCTCCTGAAATCGGTTTCCTGCAATTCTGCCCCGCTTTCAAGTCCTCTTGGCAGCCTTACTTCAGTGTATTTTTGGACGATAGCTGTCATTTATAACTCTGCAGGTTTGTGAATTACAGTGCCCCTGAGCTCCTTTCTTCAACTTGCTTTCTTGTGACCTGGCCGCAAAACCGCAGGATGGCTTCAGGCCCTAATCTGGTTCCGGCATGGCACGCTGAGCCTTTGGTTATTTCCTCTTCCTGGTGGGAAATGAGAGTTAAATTTGCCCGTCCAGACACCTCCAGCTAGTCTCTCATTGGTTCTCGCTATTCCTGTTCATCTTCCGCAGAAATTGCAAACTGGGCCAAACAGGAGGTTAAAGGCGCTGACTCTCCAAGTGGGGAGAGTGTTAGTAAAGCGTCTGGAATGTTGCACCTGAGTACCAGGGGAGGAAAACTGAGACATATTTGAACACGTCTCCCGTTCACATGGTTGATCATACTTGGGTTCCACATGCATGTTTTAGCTGAAGGAAGAATACCTTAAACCTGGAGAGTTAAGACCCGTGTAATGGGTACCATGCAATATGACTTCAAAGGGTCTTCATTTGCTCACCGAACCTCTCCAATCCTATCACTGCTGCGTTTATGCCCCTGTACACACGCTTGATTCTCTTTTGGAGACATAGCAATCCATAGGTTTCAAGATACTTACTAGTCAGGTACATTCTTAGGCGTTTAATATGCGGTTTTGAGTCCATTTCGTTGAGCAAGGAGTAGCTCTTGTCTATTCCATATTTGACTTAAGGAACTTTATCTGTGCTCATTTCAATCTCTGGTTTTATACAGCACCCCAACTCACCTTTACCCTTAAGCAAGCATAAGTTGGTTTTCTAAATTTGAGACCCTGTTCTGTTCTGTAATTCAGTTCCTGTGTAGCCAAGTTTACATTCCGTGTATTACTGATATCTTATGATGTTTCTTTTTCTGTGTGACTTACTTCAGTTAGAATCATCATACCTGAATCCACTCATTGTGCTGCTAAGGGCCTGATGACACAGATTTCATTGCTGAGTGACATTGCTTTGTAAGTAAATACCACAACTTCTTTATCCATTTTTCACTTTCTGCGATGTTGAACTTGTACTGTAAACGAGGTTCTTGTAAACAGAGCCGTTCCAAACTTTGGGGTGGCTGTGTCTTTTTGATTTTAATTTCCCTAAGCTATAGGACCATAAGTGGAAGTGCCCTAGGTTCTGTTGCTTTGTTTTTTAGATGTTTCAGGAAACACCATACACTTCTCCCGAGTGGTTGTTGGCAATTTACATCCCGCCCATCAGCATAACAAGGCTCCCAGTTCTCCATGGCCTGTCCTGCCTTTCTGGATTTTACACTTTTTTGAGATGGTCCTTTTGACCGGGGGGAAGTGAGACTTCATTGTAGTGCAGATTTCCTTTGCAAGCTTGGTTGGTTGGCAAAAAAGGGCGTATGCGTTTTTTCCTGAATATATTCAGGAAAAAACGCATACGCCCTTTTTGGCCAAGTGCATCATTGTGGACGTTCTGCCTCTTTTCCTATGCTTTCAATGCAATTCCAGTCTACCTCCTGAAATCGGTTTCCTGCAATTCTGCCCCGCTTTCAAGTCCTCTTGGCAGCCTTCCTTCAGTCTATTTTTGGACGATAGCTGTCATTTATAACTCTGCAGGTTTGTGAATTACAGTGCCCCTGAGCTCCTTTCTTCAACTCGCTTTCTTTTGAGCTGGCCGCAACACCGCAGGATGGCTTCAGGCCCTAATCTGGTTCCGGTACGGCACGCTGAGCCTTTGGTTATTTCCTCTTCCTGGTGGGAAATGAGAGTTAAATTTGCCCGTCCAGACACCTTCAGCTAGCCTCTCATTGGTTCTCGCTATTCCTGTTCATCTTCCGCAGAAATTGCAAACTGGGCCAAACAGGAGGTTAAAGGCGCTGACTCTCCAAGTGGGGAGAGTGTTAGTAAAGCGTCTGGAATGTTGCACCCGAGTACCAGGGGAGGAAAACTGAGAAATATTTGAACACGTCTCCCGTTCACATGGTTGATCATACTCTGGGTTCCACATGCATGTTTTAGCTGAAGGAAGAATACCTTAAACCTGGAGAGTTGAGACCCGTGGAATGGGTACCATGCAATATGACTTCAAAGGGTCTTCATTTGCTCACCGAACCTCTCCAATCCTATCACTGCTGCGTTTATGCCCCTGTACACACGCTTGATTCTCTTTTGGAGACATAGCAATCCATAGGTTTCAAGATACTTACTAGTCAGGTACATTCTTAGGCGTTTAATATGGGGTGTTGAGTCCATTTCGTTGAGTAAGGAGTAGCTCTTGTCTATTCCATATTTGGCATAAGGAACTTTATCTGTGCTCATTTCAATCTCTGGTTTTATGCAGCACCCCAACTCACCTTTCCCCTTAAGCAAGAATAAGTTGTTTTTCTAAATTTGAGACCCTGTTCTGTTCTGTAATTCAGTTTCTGTGTAGCCAAGTTTACATTCCGTGTATTACTGATATCTTATGATGTTTCTTTTTCTGTGTGACTTATTTCAGTTAGAATCATCGTACCTGAATCTACTCATTATGCTGCTACGGGCCTGATGACATAGATTTCATTGCTGAGTGATACTGCGTTGTACGTAAGTACCACAACTTCTTTATCCAGTTTTCACTTTCTGCGATGTTGAACTTGTACTGTAAACGAGGTTCTTGTAAACAGAGCCGTTCCAAACTTTGGGGTGGCTGTGTCTTTTTGATTTTAATTTCCCTAAGCTATAGGACCATAAGTGGAAGTGCCCTAGGCTCTGTTGCTTTGTTTTTTAGATGTTTCAGGAAACACCATACACTTCTCCCGAGTGGTTGTTGGCAATTTACATCCCGCCCATCAGCATAACAAGGCTCCCAGTTCTCAATGGCCTGTTGCCTTTCTGGATTTTACACTTTTTTCAGATGGCCCTTTTGACCGGGGGGAAGTGAGACTTCATTGTAGTGCAGATTTCCTTTGCAAGCTTGCTTGGTTGGCCAAAAAGGGCGTATGCGTTTTATCCTGAATATATTCAAGAAAAAACGCATACGCCCTTTTTGGCCAAGTGCATCATTGTGGACGTTCTGCCTCTTTTCCTATGCTTTCAATGCAATTCCAGTCTACCTCTTGAAATCGGTTTCCTGCAATTCTGCCCTGCTTTCAAGTCCTCTTGGCAGCCTTACTTCAGTCTATTTTTGGACGATAGCTGTCATTTATAACTCTGCAGGTTTGTGAATTACAGTGCCCCTGAGCTCCTTTCTTCAACTCGCTTTCTTTTGAGCTGGCCGCAACACCGCAGGATGGCTTCAGGCCCTAATCTGGTTCCGGTACGGCACGCTGAGCCTTTGGTTATTTCCTCTTCCTGGTGGGAAATGAGAGTTAAATTTGCCCGTCCAGACACCTCCAGCTAGCCTCTCATTGGTTCTCGCTATTCCTGTTCATCTTCCGCAGAAATTGCAAACTGGGCCAAACAGGAGGTTAAAGGCGCTGACTCTCCAAGTGGGGAGAGTGTTAGTAAAGCGTCTGGAATGTTGCACCCGAGTACCAGGGGAGGAAAACTGAGACATATTTGAACACGTCTCCCGTTCACATGGTTGATCATACTTGGGTTCCACATGCATGTTTTAGCTGAAGGAAGAATACCTTAAACCTGGAGAGTTGAGGCCCGTGTAATGGGTACCATGCAATATGACTTCAAAGGGTCTTCATTTGCTCACCGAACCTCTCCAATCCTATCACTGCTGCGTTTATGCCCCTGTACACATGCTTGATTCTCTTTTGGAGACATAGCAATCCATAGGTTTTACGATACTTACTAGTCAGGTACATTCTTAGGCGTTTAATATGCGGTGTTGAGTCCATTTCGTTGAGCAAGGAGTAGCTCTTGTCTATTCCATATTTGACTTAAGGAACTTTATCTGTGCTCATTTCAATCTCTGGTTTTATGCAGCACCCCAACTCACCTTTACCCTTAAGCAAGCATAAGTTGGTTTTCTAAATTTGAGACCCTGTTCTGTTCTGTAATTCAGTTCCTGTGTAGCCAAGTTTCCATTCCGTGTATTACTGATATCTTATGATGTTTCTTTTTCTGTGTGACTTATTTCAGTTAGAATCATCATACCTGAATCCACTCATTGTGATGCTAAGGGCCTGATGACATAGATTTCATTGCTGAGTGATATTGCTTTGTAAGTAAATACCACAACTTCTTTATCCATTTTTCACTTTCTGCGATGTTGAACTTGTACTGTAAACGAGGTTCTTGTAAACAGAGGCGTCCCAAACTTTGGGGTGGCTGTGTCTTTTTGATTTTAATTTCCCTAAGCTATAAGACCATAAGTGGCAGTGCCCTAGGCTCTGTTGCGTTGTTTTTTAGATATTTCAGGAAACACCATACACTTCTCCCAAGTGTCTGTTGGCAATTTACATCCCGCCCATCAGCATAACAAGGCTCCCAGTTTTCAATGGCCTGTTGCCTTTCTGGATTTTACACTTTTTTCAGATGGCCCTTTTGACCGGGGGGAAGTGAGACTTCATTGTAGTGCAGATTTCCTTTGCAAGCTTGCTTGGTTGGCCAAAAAGGGCGTATGCGTTTTTTCCTGAATATATTCAGGAAAAAACGCATACGCCCTTTTTGGCCAAGTGCATCATTGTGGACGTTCTGCCTCTTTTCCTATGCTTTCAATGCAATTCCAGTCTACCTTCTGAAATCGGTTTCCTGCAATTCTGCCCCGCTTTCAAGTCCTCTTGGCAGCCTTACTTCAGTCTATTTTTGGACGATAGCTGTCATTTATAACTCTGCAGGTTTGTGAATTACAGTGCCCCTGAGCTCCTTTCTTCAACTCGATTTCTTGTGACCTGGCCGCAACACCGCAGGATGGCTTCAGGCCCTAATCTGGTTCCGGCCCGGCACGCTGAGCCTTTGGTTAATTCCTCTTCCTGGTGGGAAATGAGAGTTAAATTTGCCCGTCCAGACACCTCCAGCTAGCCTCTCATTGGTTCTCGCTATTCCTGTTCATCTTCCGCAGAAATTGCAAACTGGGCCAAACAGGAGGTTAAAGGGACTGACTCTCCAAGTGGGGAGAGTGTTAGTAAAGCGTCTGGAATGTTGCACCTGAGTACCAGGGGAGGAAAACTGAGACATATTTGAACACATCTCCCGATCACATGGTTGATCATACTCTAGGTTCCACATGCATGTTTTAGCTGAAGGAAGAATACCTTAAACCTGGGTAGTTGAAACCCGTGGAATGGGTACCATGCAATATGACTTCAAAGGGTCTTCATTTGCTCACCGAACCTCTCCAATCCTATCACTGCTGCGTTTATGCCTCTGTACACATGCTTGATTCTCTTTCGGAGACATAGCAATCCATAGGTTTTTAAGATACTTACTATTCAGGTACATTCTTAGGCGTTTAATATGGGGTGTTGAGTCCATTTCGTTGAGCAAGGAGTAGCTCTTGTCTATTCCATATTTGGCTTAAGGAACTTTATCTGTGCTCATTTCAATCTCTGGTTTTATGCAGCAACCCAACTCACCTTTACCCTTAAGCAAGCATAAGTTGTTTTTCTAAATTTGAGACCCTGTTCTGTTCTGTAATTCAGTTCCTGTGTAGCCAAGTTTACATTCCGTGTATTACTGATATCTTATGATGTTTCTTTTTCTGTGTGACTTATTTCAGTTAGAATCATCATACCTGAATCCACTCATTGTGCTGCTAAGGGCCTGATGACACAGATTTCATTGCTGAGTGATATTGCTTTGTAAGTAAATACCACAACTTCTTTATCCATTTTTCACTTTCTGCGATGTTGAACTTGTACTGTAAACGAGGTTCTTGTAAACAGAGCCGTTCCAAACTTTGGGGTGGCTGTGTCTTTTTGATTTTAATTTCCCTAAGCTATAGGACCATAAGTGGAAGTGCCCTAGGTTCTGTTGCTTTGTTTTTTAGATGTTTCAGGAAACACCATACACTTCTCCCGAGTGGTTGTTGGCAATTTACATCCCGCCCATCAGCATAACAAGGCTCCCAGTTCTCCATGGCCTGTCCTGCCTTTCTGGATTTTACACTTTTCTCAGATGGCCCTTTTGACCGGGGGGAAGTGAGACTTCATTGTAGTGCAGATTTCCTTTGCAAGCTTGCTTGGTTGGCCAAAAAGGGCGTATGCGTTTTTTCCTGAATATATTCAGGAAAAAACGCATACGCCCTTTTTGGCCAAGTGCATCATTGTGGACGTTCTGCCTCTTTTCCTATGCTTTCAATGCAATTCCAGTCTACCTCCTGAAATCGGTTTCCTGCAATTCTGCCCCGCTTTCAAGTCCTTTTGGCAGCCTTACTTCAGTATATTTTTGGACGATAGCTGTCATTTATAACTCTGCAGGTTTGTGAATTACAGTGCCCCTGAGCTCCTTTCTTCAACTTGCTTTCTTGTGAGCTGGCCGCAACACCGCAGGATGGCTTCAGGCCCTAATCTGGTTCCGGCACGGCACGCTGAGCCTTTGGTTATTTCCTCTTCCTGGTGGGAAATGAGAGTTAAATTTGCCCGTCCAGACACCTTCAGCTAGCCTCTCATTGGTTCTCGCTATTCCTGTTCATCTTCCGCAGAAATTGCAAACTGGGCCAAACAGGAGGTTAAAGGCGCTGACTCTCCAAGTGGGGAGAGTGTTAGTAAAGCGTCTGGAATGTTGCACCCGAGTACCAGGGGAGGAAAACTGAGACATATTTGAACACGTCTCCCGTTCACATGGTTGATCATACTTGGGTTCCACATGCATGTTTTAGCTGAAGGAAGAATACCTTAAACCTGGAGAGTTGAGACCCGTGTAATGGGTACCATGCAATATGACTTCAAAGGGTCTTCATTTGCTCACCGAACCTCTCCAATCCTATCACTGCTGCGTTTATGCCCCTGTACACATGCTTGATTCTCTTTTGGAGACATAGCAATCCATAGGTTTTACGATACTTACTAGTCAGGTACATTCTTAGGCGTTTAATATGCGGTGTTGAGTCCATTTCGTTGAGCAAGGAGTAGCTCTTGTCTATTCCATATTTGACTTAAGGAACTTTATCTGTGCTCATTTCAATCTCTGGTTTTATGCAGCACCCCAACTCACCTTTACCCTTAAGCAAGCATAAGTTGGTTTTCTAAATTTGAGACCCTGTTCTGTTCTGTAATTCAGTTCCTGTGTAGCCAAGTTTCCATTCCGTGTATTACTGATATCTTATGATGTTTCTTTTTCTGTGTGACTTATTTCAGTTAGAATCATCATACCTGAATCCACTCATTGTGATGCTAAGGGCCTGATGACATAGATTTCATTGCTGCGTGATATTGCTTTGTAAGTAAATACCACAACTTCTTTATCCATTTTTCACTTTCTGCGATGTTGAACTTGTACTGTAAACGAGGTTCTTGTAAACAGAGGCGTCCCAAACTTTGGGGTGGCTGTGTCTTTTTGATTTTAATTTCCCTAAGCTATAGGACCATAAGTGGCAGTGCCCTAGGCTCTGTTGCTTTGTTTTTTAGATGTTTCAGGAAACACCATACACTTCTCCCGAGTGTCTGTTGGCAATTTACATCCCGCCCATCAGCATAACAAGGCTCCCAGTTCTCCATGGCCTGTCCTGCCTTTCTGGATTTTACACATTTTTCAGATGGCCCTTTTGACCGGGGGGAAGTGAGACTTCATTGTAGTGCAGATTTCCTTTGCAAGCTTGCTTGGTTGGCCAAAAAGGGCGTATGCGTTTTTTCCTGAATATATTCAGGAAAAAACGCATACGCCCTTTTTGGCCAAGTGCATCATTGTGGACGTTCTGCCTCTTTTCCTATGCTTTCAATGCAATTCCAGTCTACCTCCTGAAATCGGTTTCCTGCAATTCTGCCCCGCTTTCAAGTCCTCTTGGCAGCCTTACTTCAGTCTATTTTTGGACGATAGCTGTCATTTATAACTCTGCAGGTTTGTGAATTACAGTGCCCCTGAGCTCCTTTCTTCAACTCGCTTTCTTGTGACCTGGCCGCAACACCGCAGGATGGCTTCAGGCCCTAATCTGGTTCCGGCCCGGCACGCTGAGCCTTTGGTTAATTCCTCTTCCTGGTGGGAAATGAGAGTTAAATTTGCCCGTCCAGACACCTCCAGCTAGCCTCTCATTGGTTCTCGCTATTCCTGTTCATCTTCCGCAGAAATTGCAAACTGGGCCAAACAGGAGGTTAAAGGGACTGACTCTCCAAGTGGGGAGAGTGTTAGTAAAGCGTCTGGAATGTTGCACCCGAGTACCAGGGGAGGAAAACTGAGACATATTTGAACACGTCTCCCGATCACATGGTTGATCATACTCTAGGTTCCACATGCATGTTTTAGCTGAAGGAAGAATACCTTAAACCTGGGTAGTTGAAACCCGTTGAATGGGTACCATGCAATATGATTTCAAAGGGTCTTCATTTGCTCACCGAACCTCTCCAATCCTATCACTGCTGCGTTTATGCCCCTGTACACATGCTTGATTCTCTTTCGGAGACATAGCAATCCATAGGTTTTAAGATACTTACTAGTCAGGTACATTCTTAGGCGTTTAATATGCGGTGTTGAGTCCATTTCATTGAGCAAGGAGTAGCTCTTGTCTATTCCATATTTGACTTAAGGAACTTTATCTGTGCTCATTTCAATCTCTGGTTTTATGCAGCACCCCAACTCACCTTTCCCCTTAAGCAAGCATAAGTTGTTTTTCTAAATTTGAGACCCTGTTCTGTTCTGTAATTCAGTTCCTGTGTAGCCAAGTTTCCATTCCGTGTATTACTGATATCTTATGATGTTTCTTTTTCTGTGTGACTTATTTCAGTTAGAATCATCATACCTGAATCCACTCATTGTGCTGCTAAGGGCCTGATGACATAGATTTCATTGCTGAGTGATATTGCTTTGTAAGTGAATATCACAACTTCTTTATCCATTTTTCACTTTCTGCGATGTTGAACTTGTACTGTAAACGAGGTTCTTGTAAACAGAGCCGTTCCAAACTTTGGGGTGGCTGTGTCTTTTTGATTTTAATTTCCCTAAGCTATAGGATCATAAGTGGAAGTGCCCTAGGCTCTGTTGCTTTGTTTTTTAGATGTTTCAGGAAACACCATACACTTCTCCCGAGTGGTTATTGGCAATTTACATTCCGCCCATCAGCATAACAAGGCTCCCAGTTCTCCATGGCCTGTCCTGCCTTTCTGGATTTTACACTTTTTTCAGATGGCCCTTTTGACCTGGGGGAAGTGAGACTTCATTGTAGTGCAGATTTCCTTTGCAAGCTTGCTTGGTTGGCCAAAAAGGGCGTATGCGTTTTTTCCTGAATATATTCAGGAAAAAACGCATACGCCCTTTTTGGCCAAGTGCATCATTGTGGACGTTCTGCCTCTTTTCCTATGCTTTCAATGCAATTCCAGTCTACCTCCTGAAATCGGTTTCCTGCAATTCTGCCCCGCTTTCAAGTCCTCTTGGCAGCCTTACTTCAGTCTATTTTTGGACGATAGCTGTCATTTATAACTCTGCAGGTTTGTGAATTACAGTGCCCCTGAGCTCCTTTCTTCAACTTGCTTTCTTGTGACCTGGCCGCAACACCGCAGGATGGCTTCAGGCCCTAATCTGGTTCCGGCACGGCACGCTGAGCCTTTGGTTATTTCCTCTTCCTGGTGGGAAATGAGAGTTAAATTTGCCCGTCCAGACACCTCCAGCTAGTCTCTCATTGGTTCTCGCTATTCCTGTTCATCTTCCGCAGAAATTGCAAACTGGGCCAAACAGGAGGTTAAAGGCGCTGACTCTCCAAGTGGGGAGAGTGTTAGTAAAGCATCTGGAATGTTGCACCCGAGTACCAGGGGGGGAAAACTGAGACATATTTGAACACGTCTCCCGTTCACATGGTTGATCATACTTGGGTTCCACATGCATGTTTTAGCTGAAGGAAGAATACCTTAAACCTGGAGAGTTCAGAACCGTGTAATGGGTACCATGCAATATGACTTCAAAGGGTCTTCATTTGCTCACCGAACCTCTCCAATCCTATCACTGCTGCGTTTATGCCCCTGTACACATGCATGATTCTCTATCGGAGACATAGCAATCCATAGGTTTTACGATACTTACTAGTCAGGTACATTCTTAGGCGTTTAATATGCGGTGTTGAGTCCATTTCGTTGAGCAAGGAGTAGCTCTTGTCTATTCCATATTTGGCTTAAGGAACTTTATCTGTGCTCATTTCAATCTCTGGTTTTATGCAGCACCCCAACTCACCTTTCCCCTTAAGCAAGCATAAGTTGGTTTTCTAAATTTGAGACCCTGTTCTGTTCTGTAATTCAGTTCCTGTGTAGCCAAGTTTACATTCCGTGTATTACTGATATCTTATGATGTTTCTTTTCTGTGTGACTTATTTCAGTTAGAATCATCATACCTGAATCCACTCATTGTGCTGCTAAGGGCCTGATGACACAGATTTCATTGCTGAGTGATATTGCTTTGTAAGTAAATACCACAACTTCTTTATCCATTTTTCACTTTCTGCGATGTTGAACTTGTACTGTAAACGAGATTCTTGTAAACAGAGCTGTTTCAAACTTTGGGGTGGCTGTGTCTTTTTGATTTTAATTTCCCTAAGCTATAAGACCATAAGTGGAAGTGCCCTAGGTTCTGTTGCTTTGTTTTTTAGATGTTTCAGGAAACACCATACACTTCTCCCGAGTGGTTGTTGGCAATTTACATCCCGCCCATCAGCATAACAAGGCTCCCAGTTCTCCATGGCCTGTCCTGCCTTTCTGGATTTTACACTTTTTTCAGATGGCCCTTTTGACCGGGGGGAAGTGAGACTTCATTGTAGTGCAGATTTCCTTTGCAAGCTTGCTTGGTTGGACAAAAAGGGCGTATGCGTTTTTTCCTGAATATATTCAGGAAAAAACGCATACGCCCTTTTTGGCCAAGTGCATCATTGTGGACGTTCTGCCTCTTTTCCTATGCTTTCAATGCAATTCCAGTCTACCTCCTGAAATCGGTTTCCTGCAATTCTGCCCCGCTTTCAAGTCCTCTTGGCAGCCTTACTGCAGTGTATTTTTGGACGATAGCTGTCATTTATAACTCTGCAGGTTTGTGAATTACAGTGCCCCTGAGCTCCTTTGTTCAACTCGCTTTCTTTTGAGCTGGCCGCAACACCGCAGGATGGCTTCAGGCCCTAATCTGCTTCTGGTACGGCACGCTGAGCCTTTGGTTATTTCCTCTTCCTGGTGGGAAATGAGAGTTAAATTTGCCCGTCCAGACACCTCCAGCTAGCCTCTCATTGGTTCTCGCTATTCCTGTTCATCTTCCGCAGAAATTGCAAACTGGGCCAAACAGGAGGTTAAAGGCGCTGACTCTCCAAGTGGGGAGAGTGTTAGTAAAGCGTCTGGAATGTTTCACCCGAGTACCAGGGGAGGAAAACTGAGACATATTTGAACACGTATCCCGTTCACATGGTTGATCATACTTGGGTTCCACATGCATGTTTTAGCTGAAGGAAGAATACCTAAAACCTGCGTAGTTGAAACCCGTGGAATGGGTACCATGCAATATGACTTCAAAGGGTCTTCATTTGCTCACCGAACCTCTCCAATCCTATCACTGCTGCGTTTATGCCCCTGTACACATGCTTGATTCTCTTTTGGAGACATAGCAATCCATAGGTTTTAAGATACTTACAAGTCAGGTACATTCTTAGGCGTTTAATATGCGGTGTTGAGTCCATTTCGTTGAGCAAGGAGTAGCTCTTGTCTATTCCACATTTGGCTTAAGGAACTTTATCTGTGCTCATTTCAATCTCTGGTTTTATGCAGCACCCCAACTCACCTTTCCCCTTAAGCAAGCATAAGTTGGTTTTCTAAATTTGAGACCCTGTTCTGTTTTGGAATTCAGTTCCTGTGTAGCCAAGTTTACATTCCGTGTATTACTGATATCTTATGATGTTTCTTTTTCTGTGTGACTTACTTCAGTTAGAATCATCATACCTGAATCCACTCATTGTGCTGCTAAGGGCCTGATGACACAGATTTCATTGCTGAGTGATATTGCTTTGTAAGTAAATACCACAACTTCTTTATCCATTGTTCACTTTCTGCGATGTTGAACTTGTACGGTAAACGAGGTTCTTGTAAACAGAGGCGTCCCAAACTTTGGGGTGGCTGTGTCTTTTTGATTTTAATTTCCCTAAGCTATAGGACCATAAGTGGCAGTGCCCTAGGCTCTGTTGCTTTGTTTTTTAGATGTTTCAGGAAACACCATACACTTCTCCCGAGTGTCTGTTGGCAATTTACATCCTGCCCATCAGCATAACAAGGCTCCCAGTTCTCCATGGCCTGTCCTGCCTTTCTGGATTTTACACTTTTTTCAGATGGCCCTTTTGACCGGGGGGAAGTGAGACTTCATTGTAGTGCAGATTTCCTTTGCAAGCTTGCTTGGTTGGCCAAAAAGGGCGTATGCGTTTTTTCCTGAATATATTCAGGAAAAAACGCATACGCCCTTTTTGGCCAAGTGCATCATTGTGGACGTTCTGCCTCTTTTCCTATGCTTTCAATGCAATTCCAGTCTACCTCCTGAAATCGGTTTCCTGCAATTCTGCCCCGCTTTCAAGTCCTCTTGGCAGCCTTACTTCAGTCTATTTTTGGACGATAGCTGTCATTTATAACTCTGCAGGTTTGTGAATTACAGTGCCCCTGAGCTCCTTTCTTCAACTCGCTTTCTTGTGACCTGGCCGCAACACCGCAGGATGGCTTCAGGCCCTAATCTGGTTCCGGCACGGCACGCTGAGCCTTTGGTTATTTCCTCTTCCTGGTGGGAAATGAGAGTTAAATTTGCCCGTCCAGACACCTCCAGCTAGCCTCTCATTGGTTCTCGCTATTCCTGTTCATCTTCCACAGAAATTGCAAACTGGGCCAAACAGGAGGTTAAAGGGACTGACTCTCCAAGTGGGGAGAGTGTTAGTAAAACGTCTGGAATGTTGCACCCGAGTACCAGGGGAGGAAAACTGAGACATATTTGAACATGTCTCCCGATCACATGGTTGATCATACTCTAGGTTCCACATGCATGTTTTAGCTGAAGGAAGAATAACTTAAACCTGGGTAGTTGAAACCCGTGGAATGGGTACCATGCAATATGACTTCAAAGGGTCTTCATTTGCTCACCGAACCTCTCCAATCCTATCACTGCTGCGTTTATACCCCTGTACACATGCTTGATTCTCTTTCGGAGACATAGCAATCCATAGGTTTTAAGATACTTACAAGTCAGGTACATTCTTAGGCGTTTAATATGCGGTGTTGAGTCCATTTCGTTGAGCAAGGAGTAGCTCTTGTCTATTCCATATTTGGCTTAAGGAACTTTATCTGTGCTCATTTCAATCTCTGGTTTTATGCAGCACCCCAACTCACCTTTACCCTTAAGCAAGCATAAGTTGGTTTTCTAAATTTGAGACCCTGTTCTGTTCTGTAATTCAGTTCCTGTGTAGCCAAGTTTACATTCCGTGTATTACTGATATCTTATGATGTTTCTTTTTCTGTGTGACATATTTCAGTTAGAATCATCATACCTGAATCCACTCATTGTGCTGCTAAAGGCCTGATGACATAGATTTCATTGCTGAGTGATATTGCTTTGTAAGTGAATACCACAACTTCTTTATCCATTTTTCACTTTCTGCGATGTTGAACTTGTACTGTAAACGAGGTTCTTGTAAACAGAGCCGTTCCAAACTTTGGGGTGGCTGTGTCTTTTTGATTTTAATTTCCCTAAGCTATAGGACCATAAGTGGAAGTGCCCTAGGCTCTGTTGCTTTGTTTTTTAGATGTTTCAGGAAACACCATACACTTCTCCCAAGTGTCTGTTGGCAATTTACATCCCGCCCATCAGCATAACAAGGCTCCCAGTTCTCAATGGCCTGTTGCCTTTCTGGATTTTACACTTTTTTCAGATGGCCCTTTTGACCGGGGGGAAGTGAGACTTCATTGTAGTGCAGATTTCCTTTGCAAACTTGCTTGGTTGGCCAAAAAGGGCGTATGCGTTTTTTCCTGAATATATTCAGGAAAAAACGCATACGCCCTTTTTGGCCAAGTGCATCATTGTGGACGTTCTGCCTCTTTTCCTATGCTTTCAATGCAATTCCAGTCTACCTTCTGAAATTGGTTTCCTGCAATTCTGCCCCGCTTTCAAGTCCTCTTGGCAGCCTTCCTTCAGTCTATTTTTGGACGATAGCTGTCATTTATAACTCTGCAGGTTTGTGAATTACAGTGCCCCTGAGCTCCTTTGTTCAACTCGCTTTCTTGTGACCTGGCCGCAAGACCGCAGGATGGCTTCAGGCCCTAATCTGGTTCCGGCCCGGCACGCTGAGCCTTTGGTTAATTCCTCTTCCTGGTGGGAAATGAGAGTTAAATTTGCCCGTCCAGACACCTCCAGCTAGCCTCTCATTGGTTCTCGCTATTCCTGTTCATCTTCCGCAGAAATTGCAAACTGGGCCAAACAGGAGGTTAAAGGGACTGACTCTCCAAGTGGGGAGAGTGTTAGTAAAGCGTCTGGAATGTTGCACCCGAGTACCAGGGGAGGAAAACTGAGACATATTTGAACACGTCTCCCGATCACATGGTTGATCATACTCTAGGTTCCACATGCATGTTTTAGCTGAAGGAAGAATACCTTAAACCTGGGTAGTTGAAACCCGTGGAATAGGTACCATGCAATATGACTTCAAAGGGTCTTCATTTGCTCACCGAACCTCTCCAATCCTATCACTGCTGCGTTTATGTCCCTGTACACATGCTTGATTCTCTTTCGGAGACATAGCAATCCATAGGTTTTAAGATACTTACAAGTCAGGTACATTCTTAGGCGTTTAATATGCGGTGTTGAGTCCATTTCGTTGAGCAAGGAGTAGCTCTTGTCTATTTCATATTTGACGTAAGGAACTTTATCTGTGCTCATTTCAATCTCTGGTTTTATGCAGCACCCCAACTCACCTTTACCCTTAAGCAAGCATAAGTTGGTTTTCTAAATTTGAGACCCTGTTCTGTTCTGTAATTCAGTTCCTGTGTAGCCAAGTTTCCATTCCGTGTATTACTGATATCTTATGATGTTTCTTTTTCTGTGTGACTTATTTCAGTTAGAATCATCATACCTGAATCCACTCATTGTGATGCTAAGGGCCTGATGACATAGATTTCATTGCTGAGTGATATTGCTTTGTAAGTAAATACCACAACTTCTTTATCCATTTTTCACTTTCTGCGATGTTGAACTTGTACTGTAAACGAGGTTCTTGTAAACAGAGGCGTCCCAAACTTTGGGGTGGCTGTGTCTTTTTGATTTTAATTTCCCTAAGCTATAGGACCATAAGTGGCAGTGCCCTAAGCTCTGTTGCTTTGTTTTTTAGATGTTTCAGGAAACACCATACACTTCTCCCGAGTGTCTGTTGGCAATTTACATCCCGCCCATCAGCATAACAAGGCTCCCAGTTCTCCATGGCCTGTCCTGCCTTTCTGGATTTTACACTTTTTTCAGATGGCCCTTTTGACCGGGGGGAAGTGAGACTTCATTGTAGTGCAGATTTCCTTTGCAAGCTTGCTTGGTTGGCCAAAAAGGGCGTATGCGTTTTTTCCTGAATATATTCAGGAAAAAACGCATACGCCCTTTTTGGCCAAGTGCATCATTGTGGACGTTCTGCCTCTTTTCCTATGCTTTCAATGCAATTCCAGTCTACCTCCTGAAATCGGTTTCCTGCAATTCTGCCCCGCTTTCAAGTCCTCTTGGCAGCCTTACTTCAGTCTATTTTTGGACGATAGCTGTCATGTATAACTCTGCAGGTTTGTGAATTACAGTGCCCCTGAGCTCCTTTCTTCAACTCGCTTTCTTGTGACCTGGCCACAACACCGCAGGATGGCTTCAGGCCCTAATCTGGTTCCGGTACGGCACGCTGAGCCTTTGGTTATTTCCTCTTCCTGGTGGGAAATGAGAGTTAAATTTGCCCGTCCAGACACCTCCAGCTAGCCTCTCATTGGTTCTCGGTATTCCTGTTCATCTTCCGCAGAAATTGCAAACTGGGCCAAACAGGAGTTTAAAGGCGCTGACTCTCCAAGTGGGGAGAGTGTTAGTAAAGCGTCTGGAATGTTGCACCCGAGTATCAGGGGAGGAAAACTGAGACATATTTGAACACGTCTCCCGTTCACATGGTTGATCATACTTGGGTTCCACATGCATGTTTTAGCTGAAGGAAGAATACCTTAAACCTTGAGAGTTGAGACCCGTGGAATGGGTACCATGCAATATGACTTCAAAGGGTCTTCATTTGCTCACCAAACCTCTCCAATCCTATCACTGCTGCGTTTATGCCCCTGTACACATGCTTGATTCTCTTTTGGAGACATAGCAATCCATAGGTTTTACAATACTTACTAGTCAGGTACATTCTAAGGCGTTTAATATGCGGTGTTGAGTCCATTTCGTTGAGCAAGGAGTAGCTCTTGTCTATTCCATATTTGACTTAAGGAACTTTATCTGTGCTCATTTCAATCTCTGGTTTTATGCAGCACCCCAACTCACCTTTACCCTTAAGCAAGCATAAGTTGGTTTTCTAAATTTGAGACCCTGTTCTGTTCTGTAATTCAGTTCCTGTGTAGCCAAGTTTACATTCCGTGTATTACTGATATCTTATGATGTTTCTTTTTCTGTGTGACTTATTTCAGTTAGAATCATCATACCTGAATCCACTCATTGTGATGCTAAGGGCCTGATGACATAGATTTCATTGCTGAGTGATATTGCTTTGTAAGTAAATACCACAACTTCTTTATCCATTTTTCACTTTCTGCGATGTTGAACTTGTACTGTAAACGAGGTTCTTGTAAACAGAGGCGTCCCAAACATTGGGGTGGCTGTGTCTTTTTGATTTTAATTTCCCTAAGCTGTAGGACCAGAAGCGGCAGTGCCCTAGGCTCTGTTGCTTTGTTTTTTAGATGTTTCAGGAAACACCATACACTTCTCCCGAGTGTCTGTTGGCAATTTACATCCCGCCCATCAGCATAACAAGGCTCCCAGTTCTCCATGGCCTGTCCTGCCTTTCCGGATTTTACACTTTTTTCAGATGGCCCTTTTGACCGGGGGGGAAGTGAGACTTCATTGTAGTGCAGATTTCCTTTGCAAGCTTGCTTGGTTGGCCAAAAAGGGCGTATGCGTTTTTTCCTGAATATATTCAGGAAAAAACGCATACGCCCTTTTTGGCCAAGTGCATCATTGTGGACGTTCTGCCTCTTTTCCTATGCTTTCAATGCAATTCCAGTCTACCTCCTGAAATCGGTTTCCTGCAATTCTGCCCCGCTTTCAAGTCCTCTTGGCAGCCTTACTTCAGTCTATTTTTGGACGATAGCTGTCATTTATAACTCTGCAGGTTTGTGAATTACAGTGCCCCTGAGCTCCTTTCTTCAACTCGCTTTCTTGTGACCTGGCCGCAACACCGCAGGATGGCTTCAGGCCCTAATCTGGTTCCGGCCCGGCACGCTGAGCCTTTGGTTAATTCCTCTTCCTGGTGGGAAATGAGAGTTAAATTTGCCCGTCCAGACACCTCCAGCTAGCCTCTCATTGGTTCTCGCTATTCCTGTTCATCTTCCGCAGAAATTGCAAACTGGGCCAAACAGGAGGTTAAAGGGACTGACTCTCCAAGTGGGGAGAGTGTTAGTAAAGCGTCTGGAATGTTGCACCCGAGTACCAAGGGAGGAAAACTGAGACATATTTGAACACGTCTCCCGATCACATGGTTGATCATACTCTAGGTTCCACATGCATGTTTTAGCTGAAGGAAGAATAACTTAAACCTGGGTAGTTGAAACCCGTGGAATGGGTACCATGCAATATGACTTCAAAGGGTCTTCATTTGCTCACCGAACCTCTCCAATCCTATCACTGCTGCGTTTATACCCCTGTACACATGCTTGATTCTCTTTCGGAGATATAGCAATCCATAGGTTTTAAGATACTTACAAGTCAGGTACATTCTTAGGCGTTTAATATGCGGTGTTGAGTCCATTTCGTTGAGCAAGGAGTAGCTCTTGTCTATTCCATATTTGGCTTAAGGAACTTTATCTGTGCTCATTTCAATCTCTGGTTTTATGCAGCACCCCAAGTCACCTTTACCCTTAAGCAAGCATAAGTTGTTTTTCTAAATTTGAGACCCTGTTCTGTTCTGTAATTCAGTTCCTGTGTAGCCAAGTTTCCATTCCGTGTATTACTGATATCTTATGATGTTTCTTTTTCTGTGTGACTTATTTCAGTTAGAATCATCATACCTGAATCCACTCATTGTGCTGCTAAGGGCCTGATGACATAGATTTCATTGCTGAGTGATATTGCTTTGTAAGTGAATACCACAACTTCTTTATCCATTTTTCACTTTCTGCAATGTTGAACTTGTACTGTAAACGAGGTTCTTGTAAACAGAGGCGTCCCAAACTTTGGGGTGGCTGTGTCTTTTTGATTTTAATTTCCCTAAGCTATAGGACCATAAGTGGAAGTGCCCTAGGCTCTGTTGCTTTGTTTTTTAGATGTTTCAGGAAACACCATACACTTCTCCCAAGTGTCTGTTGGCAATTTACATCCCGCCCATCAGCATAACAAGGCTCCCAGTTCTCAATGGCCTGTTGCCTTTCTGGATTTTACACTTTTTTCAGATGGCCCTTTTGACCGGGGGGAAGTGAGACTTCATTGTAGTGCAGATTTCCTTTGCAAACTTGCTTGGTTGGCCAAAAAGGGCGTATGCGTTTTTTCCTGAATATATTCAGGAAAAAACGCATACGCCCTTTTTGGCCAAGTGCATCATTGTGGACGTTCTGCCTCTTTTCCTATGCTTTCAATGCAATTCCAGTCTACCTTCTGAAATTGGTTTCCTGCAATTCTGCCCCTCTTTCAAGTCCTCTTGGCAGCCTTCCTTCAGTCTATTTTTGGACGATAGCTGTCATTTATAACTCTGCAGGTTTGTGAATTACAGTGCCCCTGAGCTCCTTTCTTCAACTCGATTTCTTGTGACCTGGCCGCAACACCGCAGGATGGCTTCAGGCCCTAATCTGGTTCTGGTACGGCACGCTGAGCCTTTGGTTATTTCCTCTTCCTGGTGGGAAATGAGAGTTAAATTTGCCCGTCCAGACACCTCCAGCTAGCCTCTCATTGGTTCTCGCTATTCCTGTTCATCTTCCGCAGAAATTGCAAACTGGGCCAAACAGGAGGTTAAAGGCGCTGACTCTCCAAGTGGGGAGAGTGTTAGTAAAGCGTCTGGAATGTTGCACCCGAGTACCAGGGGAGGAAAACTGAGACATATTTGAACACGTCTCCCGTTCACATGGTTGATCATACTTGGGTTCCACATGCATGTTTTAGCTGAAGGAAGAATACCTAAAACCTGCGTAGTTGAAACCCGTGGAATGGGTACCATGCAATATGACTTCAAAGGGTCTTCATTTGCTCACCGAACCTCTCCAATCCTATCACTGCTGCGTTTATGCCCCTGTACACATGCTTGATTCTCTTTCGGAGACATAGCAATCCATAGGTTTTAAGATACTTACAAGTCAGGTACATTCTTAGGCGTTTAATATGCGGTGTTGAGTCCATTTCGTTGAGCAAGAAGTAGCTCTTGTCTATTCCATATTTGGCTTAAGGAACTTTATCTGTGCTCATTTCAATCTCTGGTTTTATGCAGCACCCCAACTCACCTTTACCCTTAAGCAAGCATAAGTTGGTTTTCTAAATTTGAGACCCTGTTCTGTTTTGGAATTCAGTTCCTGTGTAGCCAAGTTTACATTCCGTGTATTACTGATATCTTATGATGTTTCTTTTTCTGTGTGACTTACTTCAGTTAGAATCATCATACCTGAATCCACTCATTGTGCTGCTAAGGGCCTGATGACACAGATTTCATTGCTGAGTGATATTGCTTTGTAAGTAAATACCACAACTTCTTTATCAATTTTTCACTTTCTGCGATGTTGAACTTGTACTCTAAATGAGGTTCTTGTAAACAGATCCATTCCAAACTTTGGGGTGGCTGTGTCTTTTTGATTTTAATTTCCCTAACTATAGGACCATAAGTGGAAGTGCCCTAGGTTCTGTTGCTTTGTTTTTTAGATGTTTCAGGAAACACCATACACTTCTCCCGAGTGGTTGTTGGCAATTTACATCCCGCCCATCAGCATAACAAGGCTCCCAGTTCTCCATGGCCTGTCCTGCCTTTCTGGATTTTACACTTTTTTCAGATGGCCCTTTTGACCGGGGGGAAGTGAGACTTCATTGTAGTGCAGATTTCCTTTGCAAGCTTGCTTGGTTGGCCAAAAAGGGCGTATGCGTTTTTTCCTGAATATATTCAGGAAAAAACGCATACGCCCTTTTTGGCCAAGTGCATCATTGTGGACATTCTGCCTCTTTTCCTATGCTCTCAATGCAATTCCAGTCTACCTCCTGAAATCAGTTTCCTGCAATTCTGCCCCGCTTTCAAGTCCTCTTGGCAGCCTTACTTCAGTCTATTTTTGGACGATAGCTGTCATTTATAACTCTGCAGGTTTGTGAATTACAGTGCCCCTGAGCTCCTTTCTTCAACTCGCTTTCTTGTGACCTGGCCGCAACACCGCAGGATGGCTTCAGGCCCTAATCTGGTTCCGGTACGGCACGCTGAACCTTTGGTTATTTCCTCTTCCTGGTGGGAAATGAGAGTTAAATTTGCCCGTCCAGACACCTCCAGCTAGCCTCTCATTGGTTCTCGCTATTCATGTTCATCTTCCGCAGAAATTGCAAACTGGGCCAAACAGGAGGTTAAAGGCGCTGACTCTCCAAGTGGGGAGAGTGTTAGTAAAGCGTCTGGAATGTTGCACCCGAGTACCAGGGGAGGAAAACTGAGACATATTTGAACACGTCTCCCGTTCATATGGTTGATCATACTTGGGTTCCACATGCATGTTTTAGCTGAAGGAAGAATACCTTAAACCTGGAGAGTTGAGACCCGTGTAATGGGTACCATGCAATATGACTTCAAAGGGTCTTCATTTGCTCACCGAACCTCTCCAATCCTATCACTGCTGCGTTTATGCCCCTTTACACACGCTTGATTCTCTTTTGGAGACATAGCAATCCATAGGTTTTAAGATACTTACTAGTCAGGTACATTCTTAGGCGTTTAATATGCGGTGTTGAGTCCATTTCGTTGAGCAAGGAGTAGCTCTTGTCTATTCCATATTTGGCTTAAGGAACTTTATCTGTGCTCATTTCAATCTCTGGTTTTATGCAGCACCCCAACTCACCTTTCCCCTTAAGCAAGCATAAGTTGGTTTTCTAAATTTGAGACCCTGTTCTGTTCTGTAATTCAGTTCCTGTGTAGCCAAGTTTACATTCCGTGTATTACTGATATCTTATGATGTTTCTTTTCTGTGTGACTTATTTCAGTTAGAATCATCATACCTGAATCCACTCATTGTGCTGCTAAGGGCCTGATGACACAGATTTCATTGCTGAGTGATATTGCTTTGTAAGTAAATACCACAACTTCTTTATCCATTTTTCACTTTCTGCGATGTTGAACTTGTACTGTAAACGAGGTTCTTGTAAACAGAGCCGTTTCAAACTTTGGGGTGGCTGTGTCTTTTTGATTTTAATTTCCCTAAGCTATAGGACCATAAGTGGCAGTGCCCTAGGTTCTGTTGCTTTGTTTTTTAGATGTTTCAGGAAACACCATACACTTCTCCCGAGTGGTTGTTGGCAATTTACATCCCGCCCATCAGCATAACAAGGCTCCCAGTTCTCCATGGCCTGTCCTGCCTTTCTGGATTTTACACTTTTTTCAGATGGCCCTTTTGACCGGGGGGAAGTGAGACTTCATTGTAGTGCAGATTTCCTTTGCAAGCTTGCTTGGTTGGCCAAAAAGGGCGTATGCGTTTTTTCCTGAATATATTCAGGAAAAAACGCATACGCCCTTTTTGGCCAAGTGCATCATTGTGGACGTTCTGCCTCTTTTCCTATGCTTTCAATGCAATTCCAGTCTACCTCCTGAAATCGGTTTCCTGCAATTCTGCCCCGCTTTCAAGTCCTCTTGGCAGCCTTACTGCAGTGTATTTTTGGACGATAGCTGTCATTTATAACTCTGCAGGTTTGTGAATTACAGTGCCCCTGAGCTCCTTTGTTCAACTCGCTTTCTTTTGAGCTGGCCGCAACACCGCAGGATGGCTTCAGGCCCTAATCTGGTTCCGGTACGGCACGCTGAGCCTTTGGTTATTTCCTCTTCCTGGTGGGAAATGAGAGTTAAATTTGCCCGTCCAGACACCTCCAGCTAGCCTCTCATTGGTTCTCGCTATTCCTGTTCATCTTCCGCAGAAATTGCAAACTGGGCCAAACAGGAGGTTAAAGGGACTGACTCTCCAAGTGGGGAGAGTGTTAGTAAAGCGTCTGGAATGTTGCACCCGAGTACCAGGGGAGGAAAACTGAGACATATTTGAACACGTCTCCCGTTCACATGGTTGATCATACTTGGGTTCCACATGCATGTTTTAGCTGAAGGAAGAATACCTAAAACCTGCGTAGTTGAAACCCGTGGAATGGGTACCATGCAATATGACTTCAAAGGGTCTTCATTTGCTCACCGAACCTCTCCAATCCTATCACTGCTGCGTTTATGCCCCTGTACACATGCTTGATTCTCTTTCGGAGACATAGCAATCCATAGGTTTTAAGATACTTACAAGTCAGGTACATTCTTAGGCGTTTCATATGCGGTGTTGTGTCCATTTCGTTGAGCAAGGAGTAGCTCTTGTCTATTCCACATTTGGCTTAAGGAACTTTATCTGTGCTCATTTCAATCTCTGGTTTTATGCAGCACCCCAACTCACCTTTCCCCTTAAGCAAGCATAAGTTGGTTTTCTAAATTTGAGACCCTGTTCTGTTTTGGAATTCAGTTCCTGTGTAGCCAAGTTTACATTCCGTGTATTACTGATATCTTATGATGTT
This sequence comes from Delphinus delphis, assembly GCF_949987515.2. Lineage (NCBI taxonomy): Eukaryota > Metazoa > Chordata > Mammalia > Artiodactyla > Delphinidae > Delphinus > Delphinus delphis. The sequence goes on along the minus strand of NW_027192915.1, from coordinate 205,139 downwards.
TCTTTTTCTGTGTGACTTACTTCAGTTAGAATCATCATACCTGAATCCACTCATTGTGCTGCTAAGGGCCTGATGACACAGATTTCATTGCTGAGTGATATTGCTTTGTAAGTAAATACCACAACTTCTTTATCAATTTTTCACTTTCTGCGATGTTGAACTTGTACTGTAAACGAGGTTCTTGTAAACAGATCCGTTCCAAACTTTGGGGTGGCTGTGTCTTTTTGATTTTAATTTCCCTAAGCTATAGGACCATAAGTGGAAGTGCCCTAGGTTCTGTTGCTTTGTTTTTTAGATGTTTCAGGAAACACCATACACTTCTCCCGAGTGGTTGTTGGCAATTTACATCCCGCCCATCAGCATAACAAGGCTCCCAGTTCTCCATGGCCTGTCCTGCCTTTCTGGATTTTACACTTTTTTCAGATGGCCCTTTTGACCGGGGGGAAGTGAGACTTCATTGTAGTGCAGATTTCCTTTGCAAGCTTGCTTGGTTGGCCAAAAAGGGCGTATGCGTTTTTTCCTGAATATATTCAGGAAAAAACGCATACGCCCTTTTTGGCCAAGTGCATCATTGTGGACATTCTGCCTCTTTTCCTATGCTTTCAATGCAATTCCAGTCTACCTCCTGAAATCGGTTTCCTGCAATTCTGCCCCGCTTTCAAGTCCTCTTGGCAGCCTTACTTCAGTATATTTTTGGACGATAGCTGTCATTTATAACTCTGCAGGTTTGTGAATTACAGTGCCCCTGAGCTCCTTTCTTCAACTCGCTTTCTTGTGACCTGGCCGCAACACCGCAGGATGGCTTCAGGCCCTAATCTGGTTCCGGTACGGCACGCTGAGCCTTTGGTTATTTCCTCTTTCTGGTGGGAAATGAGAGTTAAATTTGCCCGTCCGGACACCTCCAGCTAGCCTCTCATTGGTTCTCGCTATTCATGTTCATCTTCCACAGAAATTGCAAACTGGGCCAAACAGGAGGTTAAAGGCGCTGACTCTCCAAGTGGGGAGAGTGTTAGTAAAGCGTCTGGAATGTTGCACCCGAGTACCAGGGGAGGAAAACTGAGACATATTTGAACACGTCTCCCGTTCACATGGTTGATCATACTTGGGTTCCACATGCATGTTTTAGCTGAAGGAAGAATACCTAAAACCTGGGTAGTTGAAACCCGTGGAATGGGTACCATGCAATATGACTTCAAAGGGTCTTCATTTGCTCACCGAACCTCTCCAATCCTATCACTGCTGCGTTTATGCCCCTGTACACATGCTTGATTCTCTTTCGGAGACATAGCAATCCATAGGTTTTAAGATACTTACTAGTCAGGTACATTCTTAGGCGTTTAATATGCGGTGTTGAGTCCATTTCGTTGAGCAAGGAGTAGCTCTTGTCTATTCCATATTTGGCTTAAGGAACTTTATCTGTGCTCATTTCAATCTCTGGTTTTATGCAGCACCCCAACTCACCTTTCCCCTTAAGCAAGCATAAGTTGGTTTTCTAAATTTGAGACCCTGTTCTGTTCTGTAATTCAGTTCCTGTGTAGCCAAGTTTACATTCCGTGTATTACTGATATCTTATGATGTTTCTTTTTCTGTGTGACTTATTTCAGTTAGAATCATCATACCTGAATCCACTCATTGTGATGCTAAGGGCCTGATGACATAGAATTCATTGCTGAGTGATATTGCTTTGTAAGTAAATACCACAACTTCTTTATCCATTTTTCACTTTCTGCGATGTTGAACTTGTACGGTAAACGAGGTTCTTGTAAACAGAGGCGTCCCAAACTTTGGGGTGGCTTTGTCTTTTTGATTTTAATTTCCCTAAGCTATAGGACCATAAGTGGCAGTGCCCTAGGCTCTGTTGCTTTGTTTTTTAGATGTTTCAGGAAACACCATACACTTCTCCCGAGTGGTTGTTGGCAATTTACATCCCGCCCATCAGCATAACAAGGCTCCCAGTTCTCCATGGCCTGTCCTGCCTTTCTGGATTTTACACTTTTTTCAGATGGCCCTTTTGACCGGGGGAAGTGAGACTTCATTGTAGTGCAGATTTCCTTTGCAAGCTTGCTTGGTTGGCCAAAAAGGGCGTATGCGTTTTTTCCTGAATATATTCAGGAAAAAACGCATACGCCCTTTTTGGCCAAGTGCATCATTGTGGACGTTCTGCCTCTTTTCCTATGCTTTCAATGCAATTCCAGTCTACCTCCTGAAATCGGTTTCCTGCAATTCTGCCCCGCTTTCAAGTCCTCTTGGCAGCCTTACTGCAGTGTATTTTTGGACGATAGCTGTCATTTATAACTCTGCAGGTTTGTGAATTACAGTGCCCCTGAGCTCCTTTGTTCAACTCGCTTTCTTTTGAGCTGGCCGCAACACCGCAGGATGGCTTCAGGCCCTAATCTGCTTCCGGTACGGCACGCTGAGCCTTTGGTTATTTCCTCTTCCTGGTGGGAAATGAGAGTTAAATTTGCCCGTCCAGACACCTCCAGCTAGCCTCTCATTGGTTCTCGCTATTCCTGTTCATCTTCCGCTGAAATTGCAAACTGGGCCAAACAGGAGGTTAAAGGCGCTGACTCTCCAAGTCGGGAGAGTTATAGTAAAGCGTCTGGAATGTTGCACCCGAGTACCAGGGGAGGAAAACTGAGACATATTTGAACACGTCTCCCGTTCACATGGTTGATCATACTTGGGTTCCACATGCATGTTTTAGCTGAAGGAAGAATACCTAAAACCTGCGTAGTTGAAACCCGTGGAATGGGTACCATGCAATATGACTTCAAAGGGTCTTCATTTGCTCACCGAACCTCTCCAATCCTATCACTGCTGCGTTTATGCCCCTGTACACATGCTTGATTCTCTTTCGGAGACATAGCAATCCATAGGTTTTAAGATACTTACAAGTCAGGTACATTCTTAGGCGTTTCATATGCGGTGTTGTGTCCATTTCGTTGAGCAAGGAGTAGCTCTTGTCTATTCCACATTTGGCTTAAGGAACTTTATCTGTGCTCATTTCAATCTCTGGTTTTATGCAGCACCCCAACTCACCTTTCCCCTTAAGCAAGCATAAGTTGGTTTTCTAAATTTGAGACCCTGTTCTGTTTTGGAATTCAGTTCCTGTGTAGCCAAGTTTACATTCCGTGTATTACTGATATCTTATGATGTTTCTTTTTCTGTGTGACTTACTTCAGTTAGAATCATCATACCTGAATCCACTCATTGTGCTGCTAAGGGCCTGATGACACAGATTTCATTGCTGAGTGATATTGCTTTGTAAGTAAATACCGCAACTTCTTTATCAATTTTTCACTTTCTGCGATGTTGAACTTGTACTCTAAATGAGGTTCTTGTAAACAGATCCGTTCCAAACTTTGGGGTGGCTGTGTCTTTTTGATTTTAATTTCCCTAAGCTATAGGACCATAAGTGGAAGTGCCCTAGGCTCTGCTGCTTTGTTTTTTAGATGTTTCAGGAAACACCATACACTTCTCCCGAGTGGTTGTTGGCAATTTACATCCCGCCCATCAGCATAACAAGGCTCCCAGTTCTCCATGGCCTGTCCTGCCTTTCTGGATTTTACACTTTTTTCAGATGGCCCTTTTGACCGGGGGGAAGTGAGACTTCATTGTAGTGCAGATTTCCTTTGCAAGCTTGCTTGGTTGGCCAAAAAGGGCGTATGCGTTTTTTCCTGAATATATTCAGGAAAAAACGCATACGCCCTTTTTGGCCAAGTGCATCATTGTGGACATTCTGCCTCTTTTCCTATGCTTTCAATGCAATTCCAGTCTACCTCCTGAAATCGGTTTCCTGCAATTCTGCCCCGCTTTCAAGTCCTCTTGGCAGCCTTACTTCAGTATATTTTTGGACGATAGCTGTCATTTATAACTCTGCAGGTTTGTGAATTACAGTGCCCCTGAGCTCCTTTGTTCAACTCGCTTTCTTTTGAGCTGGCCGCAACACCGCAGGATGGCTTCAGGCCCTAATCTGGTTCCGGTACGGCACGCTGAGCCTTTGGTTATTTCCTCTTTCTGGTGGGAAATGAGAGTTAAATTTGCCCGTCCGGACACCTCCAGCTAGCCTCTCATTGGTTCTCGCTATTCATGTTCATCTTCCGCAGAAATTGCAAACTGGGCCAAACAGGAGGTTAAAGGCGCTGACTCTCCAAGTGGGGAGAGTGTTAGTAAAGCGTCTGGAATGTTGCACCCGAGTACCAGGGGAGGAAAACTGAGACATATTTGAACACGTCTCCCGTTCACATGGTTGATCATACTTGGGTTCCACATGCATGTTTTAGCTGAAGGAAGAATACCTAAAACCTGGGTAGTTGAAACCCGTGGAATGGGTACCATGCAATATGACTTCAAAGGGTCTTCATTTGCTCACCGAACCTCTCCAATCCTATCACTGCTGCGTTTATGCCCCTGTACACATGCTTGATTCTCTTTCGGAGACATAGCAATCCATAGGTTTTAAGATACATACTAGTCAGGTACATTCTTAGGCGTTTAATATGCGGTGTTGAGTCCATTTCGTTGAGCAAGGAGTAGCTCTTGTCTATTCCATATTTGGCTTAAGGAACTTTATCTGTGCTCATTTCAATCTCTGGTTTTATGCAGCACCCCAACTCACCTTTCCCCTTAAGCAAGCATAAGTTGGTTTTCTAAATTTGAGACCCTGTTCTGTTCTGTAATTCAGTTCCTGTGTAGCCAAGTTTACATTCCGTGTATTACTGATATCTTATGATGTTTCTTTTTCTGTGTGACTTATTTCAGTTAGAATCATCATACCTGAATCCACTCATTGTGATGCTAAGGGCCTGATGACATAGAATTCATTGCTGAGTGATATTGCTTTGTAAGTAAATACCACAACTTCTTTATCCATTTTTCACTTTCTGCGATGTTGAACTTGTACTGTAAACGAGGTACTTGTAAACAGAGGCGTCCCAAACTTTGGGGTGGCTTTGTCTTTTTGATTTTAATTTCCCTAAGCTATAGGACCATAAGTGGCAGTGCCCTAGGCTCTGTTGCTTTGTTTTTTAGATGTTTCAGGAAACACCATACACTTCTCCCGAGTGTCTGTTGGCAATTTACATCCCGCCCATCAGCATAACAAGGCTCCCAGTTCTCCATGGCCTGTCCTGCCTTTCTGGATTTTACACTTTTTTCAGATGGCCCTTTTGACCGGGGGGAAGTGAGACTTCATTGTAGTGCAGATTTCCTTTGCAAGCTTGCTTGGTTGGCCAAAAAGGGCGTATGCGTTTTTTCCTGAATATATTCAGGAAAAAACGCATACGCCCTTTTTGGCCAAGTGCATCATTGTGGACGTTCTGCCTCTTTTCCTATGCTTTCAATGCAATTCCAGTCTACCTCCTGAAATCGGTTTCCTGCAATTCTGCCCCGCTTTCAAGTCCTCTTGGCAGCCTTACTTCAGTCTATTTTTGGACGATAGCTGTCATTTATAACTCTGCAGGTTTGTGAATTACAGTGCCCCTGAGCTCCTTTCTTCAACTCGCTTTCTTGTGACCTGGCCGCAACACCGCAGGATGGCTTCAGGCCCTAATCTGGTTCCGGCACGGCACGCTGAGCCTTTGGTTATTTCCTCTTCCTGGTGGGAAATGAGAGTTAAATTTGCCCGTCCAGACACCTCCAGCTAGTCTCTCATTGGTTCTCGCTATTCCTGTTCATCTTCTGCAGAAATTGCAAACTGGGCCAAACAGGAGGTTAAAGGGACTGACTCTCCAAGTCGGGAGAGTGTTAGTAAAGCGTCTGGAATGTTGCACCCGAGTACCAGGGTACGAAAACTGAGACATATTTGAACACGTCTCCCGTTCACATGGTTGATCATACTTGGGTTCCACATGCATGTTTTAGCTGAAGGAAGAATACCTTAAACCTGGAGAGTTGAGACCCGTGTAATGGGTACCATGCAATATGACTTCAAAGGGTCTTCATTTGCTCACCGAACCTCTCCAATCCTATCACTGCTGCGTTTATGCCCCTTTACACACGCTTGATTCTCTTTTGGAGACATAGCAATCCATAGGTTTTAAGATACTTACTAGTCAGGTACATTCTTAGGCGTTTAATATGCGGTGTTGAGTCCATTTCGTTGAGCAAGGAGTAGCTCTTGTCTATTCCATATTTGGCTTAAGGAACTTTATCTGTGCTCATTTCAATCTCTGGTTTTATGCAGCACCCCAACTCACCTTTCCCCTTAAGCAAGCATAAGTTGGTTTTCTAAATTTGAGACCCTGTTCTGTTCTGTAATTCAGTTCCTGTGTAGCCAAGTTTACATTCCGTGTATTACTGATATCTTATGATGTTTCTTTTCTGTGTGACTTATTTCAGTTAGAATCATCATACCTGAATCCACTCATTGTGCTGCTAAGGGCCTGATGACACAGATTTCATTGCTGAGTGATATTGCTTTGTAAGTAAATACCACAACTTCTTTATCCATTTTTCACTTTCTGCGATGTTGAACTTGTACTGTAAACGAGGTTCTTGTAAACAGAGCCGTTTCAAACTTTGGGGTGGCTGTGTCTTTTTGATTTTAATTTCCCTAAGCTATAGGACCATAAGTGGCAGTGCCCTAGGCTCTGTTGCTTTGTTTTTTAGATGTTTCAGGAAACACCATACACTTCTCCCGAGTGTCTGTTGGCAATTTACATCCCGCCCATCAGCATAACAAGGCTCCCAGTTCTCCATGGCCTGTCCTGCCTTTCTGGATTTTACACTTTTTTCAGATGGCCCTTTTGACCGGGGGGAAGTGAGACTTCATTGTAGTGCAGATTTCCTTTGCAAGCTTGCTTGGTTGGCCAAAAAGGGCGTATGCGTTTTTTCCTGAATATATTCAGGAAAAAACGCATACGCCCTTTTTGGCCAAGTGCATCATTGTGGACGTTCTGCCTCTTTTCCTATGCTTTCAATGCAATTCCAGTCTACCTCCTGAAATCGGTTTCCTGCAATTCTGCCCCGCTTTCAAGTCCTCTTGGCAGCCTTACTTCAGTCTATTTTTGGACGATAGCTGTCATTTATAACTCTGCAGGTTTGTGAATTACAGTGCCCCTGAGCTCCTTTCTTCAACTCGCTTTCTTGTGACCTGGCCGCAACACCGCAGGATGGCTTCAGGCCCTAATCTGGTTCCGGTACGGCACGCTGAGCCTTTGGTTATTTCCTCTTTCTGGTGGGAAATGAGAGTTAAATTTGCCCGTCCGGACACCTCCAGCTAGCCTCTCATTGGTTCTCGCTATTCATGTTCATCTTCCGCAGAAATTGCAAACTGGGCCAAACAGGAGGTTAAAGGCGCTGACTCTCCAAGTGGGGAGAGTGTTAGTAAAGCGTCTGGAATGTTGCACCCGAGTACCAGGGGAGGAAAACTGAGACATATTTGAACACATCTCCCGTTCACATGGTTGATCATACTTGGGTTCCACATGCATGTTTTAGCTGAAGGAAGAATACCTAAAACCTGCGTAGTTGAAACCCGTGGAATGGGTACCATGCAATATGACTTCAAAGGGTCTTCATTTGCTCACCGAACCTCTCCAATCCTATCACTGCTGCGTTTATGCCCCTGTACACATGCTTGATTCTCTTTCGGAGACATAGCAATCCATAGGTTTTAAGATACTTACTAGTCAGGTACATTCTTAGGCGTTTAATATGCGGTGTTGAGTCCATTTCGTTGAGCAAGGAGTAGCTCTTGTCTATTCCATATTTGGCTTAAGGAACTTTATCTGTGCTCATTTCAATCTCTGGTTTTATGCAGCACCCCAACTCACCTTTCCCCTTAAGCAAGCATAAGTTGGTTTTCTAAATTTGAGACCCTGTTCTGTTCTGTAATTCAGTTCCTGTGTAGCCAAGTTTACATTCCGTGTATTACTGATATCTTATGATGTTTCTTTTTCTGTGTGACTTATTTCAGTTAGAATCATCATACCTGAATCCACTCATTGTGATGCTAAGGGCCTGATGACATAGAATTCATTGCTGAGTGATATTGCTTTGTAAGTAAATACCACAACTTCTTTATCCATTTTTCACTTTCTGCGATGTTGAACTTGTACGGTAAACAAGGTTCTTGTAAACAGAGGCGTCCCAAACTTTGGGGTGGCTGTGTCTTTTTGATTTTAATTTCCCTAAGCTATAGGACCATAAGTGGCAGTGCCCTAGGCTCTGTTGCTTTGTTTTTTAGATGTTTCAGGAAACACCATACACTTCTCCCGAGTGGTTGTTGGCAATTTACATCCCGCCCATCAGCATAACAAGGCTCCCAGTTCTCCATGGCCTGTCCTGCCTTTCTGGATTTTACACTTTTTTCAGATGGCCCTTTTGACCGGGGGGAAGTGAGACTTCATTGTAGTGCAGATTTCCTTTGCAAGCTTGCTTGGTTGGCCAAAAAGGGCGTATGCGTTTTTTCCTGAATATATTCAGGAAAAAACGCATACGCCCTTTTTGGCCAAGTGCATCATTGTGGACGTTCTGCCTCTTTTCCTATGCTTTCAATGCAATTCCAGTCTACCTCCTGAAATCGGTTTCCTGCAATTCTGCCCCGCTTTCAAGTCCTCTTGGCAGCCTTACTTCAGTCTATTTTTGGACGATAGCTGTCATTTATAACTCTGCAGGTTTGTGAATTACAGTGCCCCTGAGCTCCTTTCTTCAATTCGCTTTCTTGTGACCTGGCCGCAACACCGCAGGATGGCTTCAGGCCCTAATCTGGTTCCGGCACGGCACGCTGAGCCTTTGGTTATTTCCTCTTCCTGGTGGGAAATGAGAGTTAAATTTGCCCGTCCAGACACCTCCAGCTAGTCTCTCATTGGTTCTCGCTATTCCTGTTCATCTTCCGCAGAAATTGCAAACTGGGCCAAACAGGAGGTTAAAGGGACTGACTCTCCAAGTCGGGAGAGTGTTAGTAAAGCGTCTGGAATGTTGCACCCGAGTACCAGGGTACGAAAACTGAGACATATTGAACACGTCTCCCGTTCACATGGTTGATCATACTTGGGTTCCACATGCATGTTTTAGCTGAAGGAAGAATACCTTAAACCTGGAGAGTTGAGACCCGTGTAATGGGTACCATGCAATATGACTTCAAAGGGTCTTCATTTGCTCACCGAACCTCTCCAATCCTATCACTGCTGCGTTTATGCCCCTTTACACACGCTTGATTCTCTTTTGGAGACATAGCAATCCATAGGTTTTAAGATACTTACTAGTCAGGTACATTCTTAGGCGTTTAATATGCGGTGTTGAGTCCATTTCGTTGAGCAAGGAGTAGCTCTTGTCTATTCCATATTTGGCTTAAGGAACTTTATCTGTGCTCATTTCAATCTCTGGTTTTATGCAGCACCCCAACTCACCTTTCCCCTTAAGCAAGCATAAGTTGGTTTTCTAAATTTGAGACCCTGTTCTGTTCTGTAATTCAGTTCCTGTGTAGCCAAGTTTACATTCCGTGTATTACTGATATCTTATGATGTTTCTTTTCTGTGTGACTTATTTCAGTTAGAATCATCATACCTGAATCCACTCATTGTGCTGCTAAGGGCCTGATGACACAGATTTCATTGCTGAGTGATATTGCTTTGTAAGTAAATACCACAACTTCTTTATCCATTTTTCACTTTCTGCAATGTTGAACTTGTACTGTAAACGAGGTTCTTATAAACAGAGCCGATCCAAACTTTGGGGTGGCTGTGTCTTTTTGATTTTAATTTCCCTAAGCTATAGGACCATAAGTGGCAGTGCCCTAGGCTCTGTTGCTTTGTTTTTTAGATGTTTCAGGAAACACCATACACTTCTCCCGAGTGTCTGTTGGCAATTTACATCCCGCCCATCAGCATAACAAGGCTCCCAGTTCTCCATGGCCTGTCCTGCCTTTCTGGATTTTACACTTTTTTCAGATGGCCCTTTTGACCGGGGGGAAGTGAGACTTCATTGTAGTGCAGATTTCCTTTGCAAGCTTGCTTGGTTGGCCAAAAAGGGCGTATGCGTTTTTTCCTGAATATATTCAGGAAAAAACGCATACGCCCTTTTTGGCCAAGTGCATCATTGTGGACGTTCTGCCTCTTTTCCTATGCTTTCAATGCAATTCCAGTCTACCTCCTGAAATCGGTTTCCTGCAATTCTGCCCCGCTTTCAAGTCCTCTTGGCAGCCTTACTTCAGTCTATTTTTGGACGATAGCTGTCATTTATAACTCTGCAGGTTTGTGAATTACAGTGCCCCTGAGCTCCTTTCTTCAACTCGCTTTCTTGTGACCTGGCCGCAACACCGCAGGATGGCTTCAGGCCCTAATCTGGTTCCGGCATGGCACGCTGAGCCTTTGGTTAATTCCTCTTCCTGGTGGGAAATGAGAGTTAAATTTGCCCGTCCAGACACCTCCAGCTAGTCTCTCATTGGTTCTCGCTATTCCTGTTCATCTTCCGCAGAAATTGCAAACTGGGCCAAACAGGAGGTTAAAGGCGCTGACTCTCCAAGTGGGGAGAGTGTTAGTAAAGCGTCTGGAATGTTGCACCCGAGTACCAGGGGAGGAAAACTGAGACATATTTGAACACGTCTCCCGTTCACATGGTTGATCATACTTGGGTTCCACATGCATGTTTTAGCTGAAGGAAGAATACCTTAAACCTGGAGAGTTGAGACCCGTGGAATGGGTACCATGCAATATGACTTCAAAGGGTCTTCATTTGCTCACCGAACCTCTCCAATCCTATCACTGCTTCGTTTATGCCCCTGTACACATGCTTGATTCTCTTTTGGAGACATAGCAATCCATAGGTTTTACGATACTTACTAGTCAGGTACATTCTTAGGCGTTTAATATGCGGTGTTGAGTCCATTTCGTTGAGCAAGGAGTAGCTCTTGTCTATTCCATATTTGACTTAAGGAACTTTATCTGTGCTCATTTCAATCTCTGGTTTTATGCAGCACCCCAACTCACCTTTACCCTTAAGCAAGCATAAGTTGGTTTTCTAAATTTGAGACCCTGTTCTGTTTTGGAATTCAGTTCCTGTGTAGCCAAGTTTACATTCCGTGTATTACTGATATCTTATGATGTTTCTTTTTCTGTGTGACTTATTTCAGTTAGAATCATCATACCTGAATCCACTCATTGTGCTGCTAAGGGCCTGATGACACAGATTTCATTGCTGAGTGATATTGCTTTGTAAGTAAATACCACAACTTCTTTATCCATTTTTCACTTTCTGCGATGTTGAACTTGTACTGTAAACGAGGTTCTTGTAAACAGAGCCGTTCCAAACTTTGGGGTGGCTGTGTCTTTTTGATTTTAATTTCCCTAAGCTATAGGACCATAAGTGGAAGTGCCCTAGGTTCTGTTGCTTTGTTTTTTAGATGTTTCAGGAAACACCATACACTTCTCCCGAGGGGTTGTTGGCAATTTACATCCCGCCCATCAGCATAACAAGGCTCCCAGTTCTCCATGGCCTGTCCTGCCTTTCTGGATTTTACACTTTTTTCAGATGGCCCTTTTGACCGGGGGGAAGTGAGACTTCATTGTAGTGCAGATTTCCTTTGCAAGCTTGCTTGGTTGGCCAAAAAGGGCGTATGCGTTTTTTCCTGAATATATTCAGGAAAAAACGCATACGCCCTTTTTGGCCAAGTGCATCATTGTGGAGGTTCTGCCTCTTTTCCTATGCTTTCAATGCAATTCCAGTCTACCTCCTGAAATCGGTTTCCTGCAATTCTGCCCCGCTTTCAAGTCCTCTTGGCAGCCTTACTTCAGTGTATTTTTGGACGATAGCTGTCATTTATAACTCTGCAGCTTTGTGAATTACAGTGCCCCTGGGCTCCTTTCTTCAACTCGCTTTCTTTTGAGCTGGCCACAAGACCGCAGGATGGCTTCAGGCCCTAATCTGGTTCCTGTACGGCACGCTGAGCCTTTGGTTGTTTCCTCTTCCTGGTGGGAAATGAGAGTTAAATTTGCCCGTCCAGACACCTCCAGCTAGCCTCTCATTGGTTCTCACTATTCCTGTTCATCTTCCGCAGAAATTGCAAACTGGGCCAAACAGGTGGTTAAAGGGACTGACTCTCCAAGTCGGGAGAGTGTTAGTAAAGCGTCTGGAATGTTGCACCCGAGTACCAGGGGAGGAAAACTGAGACATATTTGAACACGTCTCCCGTTCACATGGTTGATCATACTCTGGGTTCCACATGCATGTTTGAGCTGAAGGAAGAATACCTTAAACCTGGAGAGTTGAGACCCGTGTAATGGGTACCATGCAATATGACTTCAAAGGGTCTTCATTTGCTCACCGAACCTCTCCAATCCTATCACTGCTGCGTTTATTCCCCTGTACACACGCTTGATTCTCTTTTGGAGACATAGCAATCCATAGGTTTTAAGATACTTACTAGTCAGGTACATTCTTACGGGTTTAATATGGGGTTTTGAGTCCATTTCGTTGAGCATGGAGTAGCTCTTGTCTATTCCATATTTGGCTTAAGGAACTTTATCTGTGCTCATTTCAATCTCTGGTTTAATGCAGCACCCCAACTCACCTTTCCCCTTAAGCAAGCATAAGTTGGTTTTCTAAATTTGAGTCCCTGTTCTGTTCTGGAATGCAGTTCCTGTGTAGCCAAGTTTACATTCCGTGTATTACTGATATCTTATGATGTTTCTTTTCTGTGTGACTTACTTCAGTTAGAATCATCATACCTGAATCCACTCATTGTGCTGCTAAGGGCCTGATGACACAGATTTCATTGCTGAGTGATATTGCTTTGTAAGTAAATACCACAACTTCTTTATCCATTTTTCACTTTCTGCGATGTTGAACTTGTACTGTAAACGAGGTTCTTGTAAACAGAGCCGTTCCAAACTTTGGGGTGGCTGTGTCTTTTTGATTTTAATTTCCCTAAGCTATAGGACCATAAGTGGCAGTGCCCTAGGCTCTGTTGCTTTGTTTTTTAGATGTTTCAGGAAACACCATACACTTCTCCCGAGTGTCTGTTGGCAATTTACATCCCGCCCATCAGCATAACAAGGCTCCCAGTTCTCCATGGCCTGTCCTGCCTTTCTGGATTTTACACTTTTTTCAGATGGCCCTTTTGACCGGGGGGAAGTGAGACTTCATTGTAGTGCAGATTTCCTTTGCAAGCTTGCTTGGTTGGCCAAAAAGGGCGTATGCGTTTTTTCCTGAATATATTCAGGAAAAAACGCATACGCCCTTTTTGGCCAAGTGCATCATTGTGGACGTTCTGCCTCTTTTCCTATGCTTTCAATGCAATTCCAGTCTACCTCCTGAAATCAGTTTCCTGCAATTCTGCCCCGCTTTCAAGTCCTCTTGGCAGCCTTACTTCAGTCTATTTTTGGACGATAGCTGTCATTTATAACTCTGCAGGTTTGTGAATTACAGTGCCCCTGAGCTCCTTTCTTCAACTCGCTTTCTTTTGAGCTGGCCGCAACACCGCAGGATGGCTTCAGGACCTAATCTGGTTCCGGTACGGCACGCTGAGCCTTTGGTTATTTCCTCTTCCTGGTGGGAAATGAGAGTTAAATTTGCCAGTCCAGACACCTCCAGCTAGCCTCTCATTGGTTCTTGCTATTCCTGTTCATCTTCCGCAGAAATTGCAAACTGGGCCAAACAGGAGGTTAAAGGGACTGACTCTCCAAGTCGGGAGAGTGTTAGTAAAGAGTCTGGAATGTTGCACCCGAGTACCAGGGTACGAAAACTGACATATTTTAACATGTCTCCCTATCACATGGTTGATCATACTCTAGGTTCCACATGCATGTTTTAGCTGAAGGAAGAATACCTTAAACCTGGGTAGTTGAAACCCGTGGAATGGGTACCATGCAATATGACTTCAAAGGGTCTTCATTTGCTCACCGAACCTCTCCAATCCTATCACTGCTGCGTTTATGCCCCTGTACACATGCTTGATTCTCTTTCGGAGACATGGCAATCCATAGGTTTTAAGATACTTACTAGTCAGGTACATTCTTAGGCGTTTAATATGCGGTGTTGAATCCATTTCGTTGAGCAAGGAGTAGCTCTTGTCTACTCCATATTTGACTTAAGGAACTTTATCTGTGCTCATTTCAATCTCTGGTTTTATGCAGCACCCCAACTCACCTTTACCCTTAAGCAAGCATAAGTTGGTTTTCTAAATTTGAGTCCCTGTTCTGTTCTGTAATTCAGTTCCTGTGTAGCCAAGTTTACATTCCGTGTATTACTGATATCTTATGATGTTTCTTTTTCTGTGTGACTTACTTCAGTTAGAATCATCATACCTGAATCCACTCATTGTGCTGCTAAGGGCCTGATGACACAGATTTCATTGCTGAGAGATATTGCTTTGTAAGTAAATACCACAACTTCTTTATCCATTTTTCACTTTCTGCGATGTTGAACTTGTACTGTAAACGAGGTTCTTGTAAACAGAGCCGTTCCAAACTTTGGGGTGGCTGTGTCTTTTTGATTTTAATTTCCCTAAGCTATAGGACCATAAGTGGAAGTGCCCTAGGTTCTGTTGCTTTGTTTTTTAGATGTTTCAGGAAACACCATACACTTCTCCCGAGTGGTTGTTGGCAATTTACATCCCGCCCATCAGCATAACAAGGCTCCCAGTTCTCCATGGCCTGTCCTGCCTTTCTGGATTTTACACTTTTTTCAGATGGCCCTTTTGACCGGGGGGAAGTGAGACTTCATTGTAGTGCAGATTTCCTTTGCAAGCTTGCTTGGTTGGCCAAAAAGGGCGTATGCGTTTTTTCCTGAATATATTCAGGAAAAAACGCATACGCCCTTTTTGGCCAAGTGCATCATTGTGGACGTTCTGCCTCTTTTCCTATGCTTTCAATGCAATTCCAGTCTACCTCCTGAAATCGGTTTCCTGCAATTCTGCCGCACTTTGAAGTCCTCTTGGCAGCCTTACTTCAGTGTATTTTTGGACGATAGCTGTCATTTATAACTCTGCAGGTTTGTGAATTACAGTGCCCCTGAGCTCCTTTCTTCAACTCGCTTTCTTTTGAGCTGGCCGCAACACCGCAGGACGGCTTCAGGCCCTAATCTGGTTCCGGTACGGCACGCTGAGCCTTTGGTTATTTCCTCTTCCTGGTGGGAAATGAGAGTTAAATTTGCCCGTCCAGACACCTCCAGCTAGCCTCTCATTGGTTCTCGCTATTCCTGTTCATCTTCCGCAGAAATTGCAAACTGGGACAAACAGGAGGTTAAAGGCGCTGACTCTCCAAGTGGGGAGAGTGTTAGTAAAGCATCTGGAATGTTGCACCCGAGTACCAGGGGAGGAAAACTGAGACATATTTGAACACGTCTCCCATTCACATGGTTGATCATACTTGGGTTCCACATGAATGTTTTAGCTGAAGGAAGAATACCTTAAACCTGGAGAGTTGAGACCCGTGTAATGGGTACCATGCAATATGACTTCAAAGGGTCTTCATTTGCTCACCGAACCTCTCCAATCCTATCACTGCTGCGTTTATGCCCCTGTACACATGCTTGATTCTCTTTCGGAGACATGGCAATCCATAGGTTTTAAGATACTTACTAGTCAGGTACATTCTTAGGCGTTTAATATGCGGTGTTGAATCCATTTCGTTGAGCAAGGAGTAGCTCTTGTCTACTCCATATTTGACTTAAGGAACTTTATCTGTGCTCATTTCAATCTCTGGTTTTATGCAGCACCCCAACTCACCTTTACCCTTAAGCAAGCATAAGTTGGTTTTCTAAATTTGAGTCCCTGTTCTGTTCTGTAATTCAGTTCCTGTGTAGCCAAGTTTACATTCCGTGTATTACTAATATCTTATGATGTTTCTTTTTCTGTGTGACTTACTTCAGTTAGAATCATCATACCTGAATCCACTCATTGTGCTGCTAAGGGCCTGATGACACAGATTTCATTGCTGAGAGATATTGCTTTGTAAGTAAATACCACAACTTCTTTATCCATTTTTCACTTTCTGCGATGTTGAACTTGTACTGTAAACGAGGTTCTTGTAAACAGAGCCGTTCCAAACTTTGGGGTGGCTGTGTCTTTTTGATTTTAATTTCCCTAAGCTATAGGACCATAAGTGGAAGTGCCCTAGGTTCTGTTGCTTTGTTTTTTAGATGTTTCAGGAAACACCATACACTTCTCCCGAGTGGTTGTTGGCAATTTACATCCCGCCCATCAGCATAACAAGGCTCCCAGTTCTCCATGGCCTGTCCTGCCTTTCTGGATTTTACACTTTTTTCAGATGGCCCTTTTGACCGGGGGGAAGTGAGACTTCATTGTAGTGCAGATTTCCTTTGCAAGCTTGCTTGGTTGGCCAAAAAGGGCGTATGCGTTTTTTCCTGAATATATTCAGGAAAAAACGCATACGCCCTTTTTGGCCAAGTGCATCATTGTGGACGTTCTGCCTCTTTTCCTATGCTTTCAATGCAATTCCAGTCTACCTCCTGAAATCGGTTTCCTGCAATTCTGCCGCACTTTGAAGTCCTCTTGGCAGCCTTACTTCAGTCTATTTTTGGACGATAGCTGTCATTTATAACTCTGCAGGTTTGTGAATTACAGTGCCCCTGAGCTCCTTTCTTCAACTCGCTTTCTTTTGAGCTGGCCGCAACACCGCAGGACGGCTTCAGGCCCTAATCTGGTTCCGGTACGGCACGCTGAGCCTTTGGTTATTTCCTCTTCCTGGTGGGAAATGAGAGTTAAATTTGCCCGTCCAGACACCTCCAGCTAGCCTCTCATTGGTTCTCGCTATTCCTGTTCATCTTCCGCAGAAATTGCAAACTGGGACAAACAGGAGGTTAAAGGCGCTGACTCTCCAAGTGGGGAGAGTGTTAGTAAAGCGTCTGGAATGTTGCACCCGAGTACCAGGGGAGGAAAACTGAGACATATTTGAACACGTCTCCCGTTCACATGGTTGATCATACTTGGGTTCCACATGAATGTTTTAGCTGAAGGAAGAATACCTTAAACCTGGAGAGTTGAGACCCGTGTAATGGGTACCATGCAATATGACTTCAAAGGGTCTTCATTTGCTCACCGAACCCCTCCACACCTATCACTGCTGCGTTTATGCCTCTGTACCCACGCTTGATTCTCTTTTGGAGACATAGCAATCCATAGGTTTTAAGATACTTACTAGTCAGGTACATACTTAGGCGTTTAATATGGCGTGTTGAGTCCATTTCGTTGAGCAAGGAGTAGCTCTTGTCTATTCCATATTTGGCTTAAGGAACTTTATCTGTGCTCATTTCAATCTCTGGTTTTATGCAGCACCCCAACTCACCTTTACCCTTAAGCAAGAATAAGTTGGTTTTCTAAATTTGAGACACTGTTCTGTTTTGGAATTCAGTTCCTGTGTAGCCAAGGTTACATTCCGTGTATTACTGATATCTTATGATGTTTCTTTTTCTGTGTGACTTATTTCAGTTAGAATCATCGTACCTGAATCCACTCATTGTGCTGCTAAGGGCCTGATGACACAGATATCATTGCTGAGTGATATTGCTTTGTAAGTAAATACCACAACTTCTTTATCCATTTTTCACTTTCTGCGATGTTGAACTTGTACTGTAAACGAGGTTCTTGTAAACAGAGCCGTTCCAAACTTTGGGGTGGCTGTGTCTTTTTGATTTTAATTTCCCTAAGCTATAGGACCATATGTGGAAGTGCCCTAGGTTCTGTTGCTTTGTTTTTTACATGTTTCAGGAAACACCATACACTTCTCCCGAGTGGTTGTTGGCAATTTACATCCCGCCCATCACCATAACAAGGCTCCCAGTTCTCCATGGCCTGTCTTGTCTTTCTGGATTTTACACTTTTTTCAGATGGCCCTTTTGACCGGGGGGAAGTGAGACTTCATTGTAGTGCAGATTTCCTTTGCAAGCTTGCTTGGTTGGCCAAAAAGGGCGTATGCGTTTTTTCCTGAATATATTCAGGAAAAAACGCATACGCCCTTTTTGGCCAAGTGCATCATTGTGGACGTTCTGCCTCTTTTCCTATGCTTTCAATGCAATTCCAGTCTACCTCCTGAAATCGGTTTCCTGCAATTCTGCCCCGCTTTCAAGTCCTCTTGGCAGCCTTACTTCAGTCTATTTTTGGACGATAGCTGTCATTTATAAGTCTGCAGGTTTGTGAATTACAGTGCCCCTGAGCTCCTTTCTTCAACTCGCTTTCTTGTGACCTGGCCGCAACACCGCAGGATGGCTTCAGGCCCTAATCTGGTTCTGGCACGACACGCTGAGCCTTTGGTTAATTCCTCTTCCTGGTGGGAAATGAGAGTTAAATTTGCCCGTCCAGACACCTACAGCTAGTCTCTCATTGGTTCTCGCTATTCCTGTACATCTTCCGCAGTAATTGCAAACTGGGTCAAACAGGAGGTTAAAGGGACTGATTCTCCAAGTCGGGAGAGTGTTAGTAAAGCGTCTGGAATGTTGCACCCGAGTACCAGGGGAGGAAAACTGAGACATATTTGAACACGTCTCCCGATCACATGGTTGATCATACTCTAGGTTCCACATGCATGTTTTAGCTGAAGGAAGAATACCTTAAACCAGGAGAGTTGAGACCCGTGGAATGGGTACCATGCAATATGACTTCAAAGGGTCTTCATTTGCTCACCGAACCTCTCCAATCATATCACTGCTGCGTTTATGCCCCTGTACACACGCTTGATTCTCTTTTGGAGACATAGCAATCCATAGGTTTTAAGATACTTACTAGTCAGGTACATACTTAGGCGTTTAATATGGGGTGTTGAGTCCATTTCGTTGAGCAAGGAGTAGCTCTTGTCTATTCCATATTTGGCTTAAGGAACTTTATCTGTGCTCATTTCAATCTCTGGTTTTATGCAGCACCCCAACTCACCTTTACCGTTAAGCAAGCATAAGTTGGTTTTCTAAATTTGAGACACTGTTCTGTTTTGGAATTCAGTTCCTGTGTAGCCAAGGTTACATTCCGTGTATTAGTGATATCTTATGATGTTTCTTTTTCTGTGTGACTTATTTCAGTTAGAATCATCGTACCTGAATCCACTCATTGTGCTGCTAAGGGCCTGATGACACAGATATCATTGCTGAGTGATATTGCTTTGTAAGTAAATACCACAACTTCTTTATCCATTTTTCACTTTCTGCGATGTTGAACTTGTACTGTAAACGAGGTTCTTGTAAACAGAGCCGTTCCAAACTTTGGGGTGGCTGTGTCTTTTTGATTTTAATTTCCCTAAGCTATAGGACCATATGTGGAAGTGCCCTAGGTTCTGTTGCTTTGTTTTTTACATGTTTCAGGAAACACCATACACTTCTCCCGAGTGGTTGTTGGCAATTTACATCCCGCCCATCACCATAACAAGGCTCCCAGTTCTCCATGGCCTGTCTTGTCTTTCTGGATTTTACACTTTTCTCAGATGGCCCTTTTGACCGGGGGGAAGTGAGACTTCATTGTAGTGCAGATTTCCTTTGCAAGCTTGCTTGGTTGGCCAAAAAGGGCGTATGCGTTTTTTCCTGAATATATTCAGGAAAAAACGCATACGCCCTTTTTGGCCAAGTGCATCATTGTGGACGTTCTGCCTCTTTTCCTATGCTTTCAATGCAATTCCAGTCTACCTCCTGAAATCGGTTTCCTGCAATTCTGCCCCGCTTTCAAGTCCTCTTGGCAGCCTTACTTCAGTCTATTTTTGGACGATAGCTGTCATTTATAAGTCTGCAGGTTTGTGAATTACAGTGCCCCTGAGCTCCTTTCTTCAACTCGCTTTCTTGTGACCTGGCCGCAACACCGCAGGATGGCTTCAGGCCCTAATCTGGTTCTGGCACGACACGCTGAGCCTTTGGTTAATTCCTCTTCCTGGTGGGAAATGAGAGTTAAATTTGCCCGTCCAGACATCTACAGCTAGTCTCTCATTGGTTCTCGCTATTCCTGTTCATCTTCCGCAGTAATTGCAAACTGGGCCAAACAGGAGGTTAAAGGGACTGACTCTCCAAGTCGGGAGAGTGTTAGTAAAGCGTCTGGAATGTTGCACCCGAGTACCAGGGGAGGAAAACTGAGACATATTTGAACACGTCTCCCGATCACATGGTTGATCATACTCTAGGTTCCACATGCATGTTTTAGCTGAAGGAAGAATACCTTAAACCTGGAGAGTTGAGACCCGTGGAATGGGTACCATGCAATATGACTTCAAAGGGTCTTCATTTGCTCACCGAACCTCTCCAATCCTATCACTGCTGCGTTTATGCCCCTGTACACATGCTTGATTCTCTTTTGGAGACATAGCAATCCATAGGTTTTACGATACTTACTAGTCAGGTACATTCTTAGGCGTTTAATATGCGGTGTTGAGTCCATTTCATTGAGCAAGCAGTAGCTCTTGTCTATTCCATATTTGACTTAAGGAACTTTATCTGTGCTCATTTCAATCTCTGGTTTTATGCAGCACCCCAACTCACCTTTACCCTTAAGCAAGCATAAGTTGGTTTTCTAAATTTGAGTCCCTGTTCTGTTCTGTAATTCAGTT
Source organism: Delphinus delphis (assembly GCF_949987515.2). Taxonomy (NCBI): domain Eukaryota; kingdom Metazoa; phylum Chordata; class Mammalia; order Artiodactyla; family Delphinidae; genus Delphinus; species Delphinus delphis. Next base: position 184,665 of record NW_027192915.1, on the reverse strand, counting down.
CCTGTGTAGCCAAGTTTACATTCCGTGTATTACTGATATCTTATGATGTTTCTTTTTCTGTGTGACTTATTTCAGTTAGAATCATTATACCTGAATCCACTCATTGTGATGCTAAGGGCCTGATGACATAGATTTCATTGCTGAGTGATATTGCTTTGTAAGTAAATACCACAACTTCTTTATCCATTTTTCACTTTCTGGGATGTTGAACTTGTACTGTAAACGAGGTTCTTGTAAACAGAGCCGTTCCAAACTTTGGGGTGGCTGTGTCTTTTTGATTTTAATTTCCCTAAGCTATAGGACCATAAGTGGCAGTGCCCTAGGCTCTGTTGCTTTGTTTTTTAGATGTTTCAGGAAACAACATACACTTCTCCCGAGTGTCTGTTGGCAATTTACATCCCGCCCATCAGCATAACAAGGCTCCCAGTTGTCCATGGCCTGTCCTGCCTTTCTGGATTTTACACTTTTTTCAGATGGCCCTTTTGACCGGGGGGAAGTGAGACTTCATTGTAGTGCAGATTTCCTTTGCAAGCTTGCTTGGTTGGCCAAAAAGGGCGTATGCGTTTTTTCCTGAATATATTCAGGAAAAAACGCATACGCCCTTTTTGGCCAAGTGCATCATTGTGGACGTTCTGCCTCTTTTCCTATGCTTTCAATGCAATTCCAGTCTACCTCCTGAAATCGGTTTCCTGCAATTCTGCCCCGCTTTCAAGTCCTCTTGGCAGCCTTACTTCAGTGTATTTTTGGACGATAGCTGTCATTTATAACTCTGCAGGTTTGTGAATTACAGTGCCCCTGGGCTCCTTTCTTCAACTCGCTTTCTTTTGAGCTGGCCGCAACACCACAGGATGGCTTCAGGCCCTAATCTGGTTCCGGTACGGCACGCTGAGCCTTTGGTTATTTCCTCTTCCTGGTGGGAAATGAGAGTTAAATTTGCCCGTCCAGACACCTCCAGCTAGCCTCTCATTGGTTCTCGCTATTCCTGTTCATCTTCCGCAGAAATTGCAAACTGGGCCAAACAGGAGGTTAAAGGGACTGACTCTCCAAGTTGGGAGAGTGTTATAAAGTGTCTGGAATGTTGCACCCGAGTACCAGGGGAGGAAAACTGAGACATATTTGAACACGTCTCCCGTTCACATGGTTGATCATACTCTGGGTTCCACATGCATGTTTTAGCTGAAGGAAGAATACCTTAAACCTGGAGAGTTGAGACCCGTGTAATGGGTACCATGCAATATGACTTCAAAGGGTCTTCATTTGCTCACCGAACCTCTCCAATCCTATCACTGCTGCGTTTATTCCCCTGTACACACGCTTGATTCTCTTTTGGAGACATAGCAATCCATAGGTTTTAAGATACTTACTAGTCAGGTACATTCTTAGGGGTTTAATATGGGGTTTTGAGTCCATTTCGTTGAGCAAGGAGTAGCTCTTGTCTATTCCATATTTGGCTTAAGGAACTTTATCTGTGCTCATTTCAATCTCTGGTTTTATGCAGCACCCCAACTCACCTTTCCCCTTAAGCAAGCATAAGTTGGTTTTCTAAATTTGAGACCCTGTTCTGTTCTGGAATGCAGTTCCTGTGTAGCCAAGTTTACATTCCGTGTATTAGTGATATCTTATGAAGTTTCTTTTTCTGTGTGACTTATTTCAGTTAGAATCATCGTACCTGAATCCACTCATTATGCTGCTACAGGCCTGATGACATAGATTTCATTGCTGAGTGATACTGCATTGTACGTAAGTACCACAAGTTCTTTATCCATTTTTCACTTTCTGCGATGTTGAACTTGTACTGTAAACGAGGTTCTTGTAAACAGAGGCGTCCCAAACTTTGGGGTGGCTGTGTCTTTTTGATTTTAATTTCCCTAAGCTATAGGACCATAAGTGGCAGTGCCCTAGGCTCTGTTGCTTTGTTTTTTAGATGTTTCAGGAAACACCATACACTTCTCCCGAGTGTCTGTTGGCAATTTACATCCCGCCCATCAGCATAACAAGGCTCCCAGTTCTCCATGGCCTGTCCTGCCTTTCTGGATTTTACACTTTTTTCAGATGGCCCTTTTGACCGGGGGGAAGTGAGACTTCATTGTAGTGCAGATTTCCTTTGCAAGCTTGCTTGGTTGGCCAAAAAGGGCGTATGCGTTTTTTCCTGAATATATTCAGGGAAAAACGCATACGCCCTTTTAGGCCAAGTGCATCATTGTGGACGTTCTGCCTCTTTTCCTATGCTTTCAATGCAATTCCAGTCTACCTCCTGAAATCGGTTTCCTGCAATTCTGCCCCGCTTTCAAGTCCTCTTGGCAGCCTTACTTCAGTCTATTTTTGGACGATAGCTGTCATTTATAACTCTGCAGGTTTGTGAATTACAGTGCCCCTGAGCTCCTTTCTTCAACTCGCTTTCTTGTGACCTGGCCGCAACACCGCAGGATGGCTTCAGGCCCTAATCTGGTTCCGGCACGGCACGCTGAGCCTTTGGTTAATTCCTCTTCCTGGTGGGAAATGAGAGTTAAATTTGCCCGTCCAGACACCTCCAGCTAGTCTCTCATTGGTTCTCGCTATTCCTGTTCATCTTCCGCAGAAATTGCAAACTGGGCCAAACAGGAGGTTAAAGGCGCTGACTCTCCAAGTGGGGAGAGTGTTAGTAAAGCGTCTGGAATGTTGCACCCGAGTACCAGGGGAGGAAAACTGAGACATATTTGAACACGTCTCCCGTTCACATGGTTGATCATACTTGGGTTCCACATGCATGTTTTAGCTGAAGGAAGAATACCTTAAACCTGGAGAGTTGAGACCCGTGTAATGGGTACCATGCAATATGACTTCAAAGGGTCTTCATTTGCTCACCGAACCTCTCCAATCCTATCACTGCTGCGTTTATGCCCCTGTACACATGCTTGATTCTCTTTTGGAGACATAGCAATCCATAGGTTTTACGATACTTACTAGTCAGGTACATTCTTAGGCGTTTAATATGCGGTGTTGAGTCCATTTCGTTGAGCAAGGAGTAGCTCTTGTCTATTCCATATTTGACTTAAGGAACTTTATCTGTGCTCATTTCAATCTCTGATTTTATGCAGCACCCCAACTCACCTTTACCCTTAAGCAAGCATAAGTTGGTTTTCTAAATTTGAGACCCTGTTCTGTTTTGGAATTCAGTTCCTGTGTAGCCAAGTTTACATTCCGTGTATTACTGATATCTTATGATGTTTCTTTTTCTGTGTGACTTATTTCAGTTAGAATCATCATACCTGAATCCACTCATTGTGCTGCTAAGGGCCTGATGACACAGATTTCATTGCTGAGTGATATTGCTTTGTAAGTAAATACCACAACTTCTTTATCCATTTTTCACTTTCTGCGATGTTGAACTTGTACTGTAAACGAGGTTCTTGTAAACAGAGCCGTTCCAAACTTTGGGGTGGCTGTGTCTTTTTGATTTTAATTTCCCTAAGCTATAGGACCATAAGTGGAAGTGCCCTAGGTTCTGTTGCTTTGTTTTTTAGATGTTTCAGGAAACACCATATACTTCTCCCGAGGGGTTGTTGGCAATTTACATCCCGCCCATCAGCATAACAAGGCTCCCAGTTCTCCATGGCCTGTCCTGCCTTTCTGGATTTTACACTTTTTTCAGATGGCCCTTTTGACCGGGGGGAAGTGAGACTTCATTGTAGTGCAGATTTCCTTTGCAAGCTTGCTTGGTTGGCCAAAAAGGGCGTATGCGTTTTTTCCTGAATATATTCAGGAAAAAACGCATACGCCCTTTTTGGCCAAGTGCATCATTGTGGACGTTCTGCCTCTTTTCCTATGCTTTCAATGCAATTCTAGTCTACCTCCTGAAATCGGTTTCCTGCAATTCTGCCCCGCTTTCAAGTCCTCTTGGCAGCCTTACTTCAGTGTATTTTTGGACGATAGCTGTCATTTATAACTCTGCAGGTTTGTGAATTACAGTGCCCCTGGGCTCCTTTCTTCAACTCGCTTTCTTTTGAGCTGGCCACAACACCGCAGGATGGCTTCAGGCCCTAATCTGGTTCCTGTACGGCACGCTGAGCCTTTGGTTGTTTCCTCTTCCTGGTGGGAAATGAGAGTTAAATTTGCCCGTCCAGACACCTCCAGCTAGCCTCTCATTGGTTCTCACTATTCCTGTTCATCTTCCGCAGAAATTGCAAACTGGGCCAAACAGGAGGTTAAAGGGACTGACTCTCCAAGTCGGGAGAGTGTTAGTAAAGCGTCTGGAATGTTGCACCCGAGTACCAGGGGAGGAAAACTGAGACATATTTGAACACGTCTCCCGTTCACATGGTTGATCATACTCTGGGTTCCACATGCATGTTTGAGCTGAAGGAAGAATACCTTAAACCTGGAGAGTTGAGACCCGTGTAATGGGTACCATGCAATATGACTTCAAAGGGTCTTCATTTGCTCACCGAACCTCTCCAATCCTATCACTGCTGCGTTTATGCCCCTGTACACACGCTTGATTCTCTTTTGGAGACATAGCAATCCATAGGTTTTAAGATACTTACTAGTCAGGTACATTCTTACGGGTTTAATATGGGGTTTTGAGTCCATTTCGTTGAGCAAGGAGTAGCTCTTGTCTATTCCATATTTGGCTTAAGGAACTTTATCTGTGCTCATTTCAATCTCTGGTTTTATGCAGCACCCCAACTCACCTTTCCCCTTAAGCAAGCATAAGTTGGTTTTCTAAATTTGAGTCCCTGTTCTGTTCTGGAATGCAGTTCCTGTGTAGCCAAGTTTACATTCCGTGTATTACTGATATCTTATGATGTTTCTTTTCTGTGTGACTTACTTCAGTTAGAATCATCATACCTGAATCCACTCATTGTGCTGCTGAGGGCCTGATGACACAGATTTCATTGCTGAGTGATATTGCTTTGTAAGTAAATACCACAACTTCTTTATCCATTTTTCACTTTCTGCGATGTTGAACTTGTACTGTAAACGAGGTTCTTGTAAACAGAGCCGTTCCAAACTTTGGGGTGGCTGTGTCTTTTTGATTTTAATTTCCCTAAGCTATAGGACCATAAGTGGCAGTGCCCTAGGCTCTGTTGCTTTGTTTTTTAGATGTTTCAGGAAACACCATACACTTCTCCCGAGTGTCTGTTGGCAATTTACATCCCGCCCATCAGCATAACAAGGCTCCCAGTTGTCCATGGCCTGTCCTGCCTTTCTGGATTTTACACTTTTTTCAGATGGCCCTTTTGACCGGGGGGAAGTGAGACTTCATTGTAGTGCAGATTTCCTTTGCAAGCTTGCTTGGTTGGCCAAAAAGGGCGTATGCGTTTTTTCCTGAATATATTCAGGAAAAAACGCATACGCCCTTTTTGGCCAAGTGCATCATTGTGGACGTTCTGCCTCTTTTCCTATGCTTTCAATGCAATTCCAGTCTACCTCCTGAAATCAGTTTCCTGCAATTCTGCCCCGCTTTCAAGTCCTCTTGGCAGCCTTACTTCAGTCTATTTTTGGACGATAGCTGTCATTTATAACTCTGCAGGTTTGTGAATTACAGTGCCCCTGAGCTCCTTTCTTCAACTCGCTTTCTTTTGAGCTGGCCGCAACACCGCAGGATGGCTTCAGGACCTAATCTGGTTCCGGTACGGCACACTGAGCCTTTGGTTATTTCCTCTTCCTGGTGGGAAATGAGAGTTAAATTTGCCAGTCCAGACACCTCCAGCTAGCCTCTCATTGGTTCTTGCTATTCCTGTTCATCTTCCGCAGAAATTGCAAACTGGGCCAAACAGGAGGTTAAAGGGACTGACTCTCCAAGTCGGGAGAGTGTTAGTAAAGAGTCTGGAATGTTGCACCGGAGTACCAGGGTACGAAAACTGACATATTTTAACATGTCTCCCGATCACATGGTTGATCATACTCTAGGTTCCACATGCATGTTTTAGCTGAAGGAAGAATACCTTAAACCTGGGTAGTTGAAACCCGTGGAATGGGTACCATGCAATATGACTTCAAAGGGTCTTCATTTGCTCACCGAACCTCTCCAATCCTATCACTGCTGCGTTTATGCCCCTGTACACATGCTTGATTCTCTTTCGGAGACATGGCAATCCATAGGTTTTAAGATACTTACTAGTCAGGTACATTCTTAGGCGTTTAATATGCGGTGTTGAGTCCATTTCGTTGAGCAAGGAGTAGCTCTTGTCTATTCCATATTTGACTTAAGGAACTTTATCTGTGCTCATTTCAATCTCTGATTTTATGCAGCACCCCAACTCACCTTTACCCTTAAGCAAGCATAAGTTGGTTTTCTAAATTTGAGACCCTGTTCTGTTTTGGAATTCAGTTCCTGTGTAGCCAAGTTTACATTCCGTGTATTACTGATATCTTATGATGTTTCTTTTTCTGTGTGACTTATTTCAGTTAGAATCATCATACCTGAATCCACTCATTGTGCTGCTAAGGGCCTGATGACACAGATTTCATTGCTGAGTGATATTGCTTTGTAAGTAAATACCACAACTTCTTTATCCATTTTTCACTTTCTGCGATGTTGAACTTGTACTGTAAACGAGGTTCTTGTAAACAGAGCCGTTCCAAACTTTGGGGTGGCTGTGTCTTTTTGATTTTAATTTCCCTAAGCTATAGGACCATAAGTGGAAGTGCCCTAGGTTCTGTTGCTTTGTTTTTTAGATGTTTCAGGAAACACCATATACTTCTCCCGAGGGGTTGTTGGCAATTTACATCCCGCCCATCAGCATAACAAGGCTCCCAGTTCTCCATGGCCTGTCCTGCCTTTCTGGATTTTACACTTTTTTCAGATGGCCCTTTTGACCGGGGGGAAGTGAGACTTCATTGTAGTGCAGATTTCCTTTGCAAGCTTGCTTGGTTGGCCAAAAAGGGCGTATGCGTTTTTTCCTGAATATATTCAGGAAAAAACGCATACGCCCTTTTTGGCCAAGTGCATCATTGTGGACGTTCTGCCTCTTTTCCTATGCTTTCAATGCAATTCTAGTCTACCTCCTGAAATCGGTTTCCTGCAATTCTGCCCCGCTTTCAAGTCCTCTTGGCAGCCTTACTTCAGTGTATTTTTGGACGATAGCTGTCATTTATAACTCTGCAGGTTTGTGAATTACAGTGCCCCTGGGCTCCTTTCTTCAACTCGCTTTCTTTTGAGCTGGCCACAACACCGCAGGATGGATTCAGGCCCTAATCTGGTTCCTGTACGGCACGCTGAGCCTTTGGTTGTTTCCTCTTCCTGGTGGGAAATGAGAGTTAAATTTGCCCGTCCAGACACCTCCAGCTAGCCTCTCATTGGTTCTCACTATTCCTGTTCATCTTCCGCAGAAATTGCAAACTGGGCCAAACAGGAGGTTAAAGGGACTGACTCTCCAACTCGGGAGAGTGTTAGTAAAGCGTCTGGAATGTTGCACCCGAGTACCAGGGGAGGAAAACTGAGACATATTTGAACACGTCTCCCGTTCACATGGTTGATCATACTCTGGGTTCCACATGCATGTTTGAGCTGAAGGAAGAATACCTTAAACCTGGAGAGTTGAGACCCGTGTAATGGGTACCATGCAATATGACTTCAAAGGGTCTTCATTTGCTCACCGAACCTCTCCAATCCTATCACTGCTGCGTTTATTCCCCTGTACACACGCTTGATTCTCTTTTGGAGACATAGCAATCCATAGGTTTTAAGATACTTACTAGTCAGGTACATTCTTACGGGTTTAATATGGGGTTTTGAGTCCATTTCGTTGAGCAAGGAGTAGCTCTTGTCTATTCCATATTTGGCTTAAGGAACTTTATCTGTGCTCATTTCAATCTCTGGTTTTATGCAGCACCCCAACTCACCTTTCCCCTTAAGCAAGCATAAGTTGGTTTTCTAAATTTGAGTCCCTGTTCTGTTCTGGAATGCAGTTCCTGTGTAGCCAAGTTTACATTCCGTGTATTACTGATATCTTATGATGTTTCTTTTCTGTGTGACTTACTTCAGTTAGAATCATCATACCTGAATCCACTCATTGTGCTGCTGAGGGCCTGATGACACAGATTTCATTGCTGAGTGATATTGCTTTGTAAGTAAATACCACAACTTCTTTATCCATTTTTCACTTTCTGCGATGTTGAACTTGTACTGTAAACGAGGTTCTTGTAAACAGAGCCGTTCCAAACTTTCGGGTGGCTGTGTCTTTTTGATTTTAATTTCCCTAAGCTATAGGACCATAAGTGGCAGTGCCCTAGGCTCTGTTGCTTTGTTTTTTAGATGTTTCAGGAAACACCATACACTTCTCCCGAGTGTCTGTTGGCAATTTACATCCCGCCCATCAGCATAACAAGGCTCCCAGTTGTCCATGGCCTGTCCTGCCTTTCTGGATTTTACACTTTTTTCAGATGGCCCTTTTGACCGGGGGGAAGTGAGACTTCATTGTAGTGCAGATTTCCTTTGCAAGCTTGCTTGGTTGGCCAAAAAGGGCGTATGCGTTTTTTCCTGAATATATTCAGGAAAAAACGCATACGCCCTTTTTGGCCAAGTGCATCATTGTGGACGTTCTGCCTCTTTTCCTATGCTTTCAATGCAATTCCAGTCTACCTCCTGAAATCAGTTTCCTGCAATTCTGCCCCGCTTTCAAGTCCTCTTGGCAGCCTTACTTCAGTCTATTTTTGGACGATAGCTGTCATTTATAACTCTGCAGGTTTGTGAATTACAGTGCCCCTGAGCTCCTTTCTTCAACTCGCTTTCTTTTGAGCTGGCCGCAACACCGCAGGATGGCTTCAGGACCTAATCTGGTTCCGGTACGGCACACTGAGCCTTTGGTTATTTCCTCTTCCTGGTGGGAAATGAGAGTTAAATTTGCCCGTCCAGACACCTCCAGCTAGCCTCTCATTGGTTCTTGCTATTCCTGTTCATCTTCCGCAGAAATTGCAAACTGGGCCAAACAGGAGGTTAAAGGGACTGACTCTCCAAGTCGGGAGAGTGTTAGTAAAGAGTCTGGAATGTTGCACCGGAGTACCAGGGTACGAAAACTGACATATTTTAACATGTCTCCCGATCACATGGTTGATCATACTCTAGGTTCCACATGCATGTTTTAGCTGAAGGAAGAATACCTTAAACCTGGGTAGTTGAAACCCGTGGAATGGGTACCATGCAATATGACTTCAAAGGGTCTTCATTTGCTCACCGAACCTCTCCAATCCTATCACTGCTGCGTTTATGCCCCTGTACACATGCTTGATTCTCTTTCGGAGACATGGCAATCCATAGGTTTTAAGATACTTACTAGTCAGGTACATTCTTAGGCGTTTAATATGGGGTGTTGAGTCCATTTCGTTGAGCAAGGAGTAGCTCTTGTCTATTCCATATTTGACTTAAGGAACTTTATCTGTGCTCATTTCAATCTCTGGTTTTATGCAGCACCCCAACTCACCTTTACCCTTAAGCAAGCATAAGTTGGTTTTCTAAATTTGAGTCCCTGTTCTGTTCTGTAATTCAGTTCCTGTGTAGCCAAGTTTACATTCCGTGTATTAGTGATATCTTATGATGTTTCTTTTTCTGTGTGACTTACTTCAGTTAGAATCATCATACCTGAATCCACTCATTGTGCTGCTAAGGGCCTGATGACACAGATTTCATTGCTGAGAGATATTGCTTTGTAAGTAAATACCACAACTTCTTTATCCATTTTTCACTTTCTGCGATGTTGAACTTGTACTGTAAACGAGGTTCTTGTAAACAGAGCCGTTCCAAACTTTGGGGTGGCTGTGTCTTTTTGATTTTAATTTCCCTAAGCTATAGGACCATAAGTGGAAGTGCCCTAGGTTCTGTTGCTTTGTTTTTTAGATGTTTCAGGAAACACCATACACTTCTCCCGAGTGGTTGTTGGCAATTTACATCCCGCCCATCAGCATAACAAGGCTCCCAGTTCTCCATGGCCTGTCCTGCCTTTCTGGATTTTACACTTTTTTCAGATGGCCCTTTTGACCGGGGGGAAGTGAGACTTCATTGTAGTGCAGATTTCCTTTGCAAGCTTGCTTGGTTGGCCAAAAAGGGCGTATGCGTTTTTTCCTGAATATATTCAGGAAAAAACGCATACGCCCTTTTTGGCCAAGTGCATCATTGTGGACGTTCTGCCTCTTTTCCTATGTTTTCAATGCAATTCCAGTCTACCTCCTGAAATCGGTTTCCTGCAATTCTGCCCCAATTTGAAGTCCTCTTGGCAGACTTACTTCAGTGTATTTTTGGACGATAGCTGTCATTTATAACTCTACAGGTTTGTGAATTACAGTGCCCCTGAGCTCCTTTCTTCAACTCGCTTTCTTTTGAGCTGGCCGCAACACCGCAGGACGGCTTCAGTCCCTAATCTGGTTCCGGTACGGCACGCTGAGCCTTTGGTTATTTCCTCTTCCTGGTGGGAAATGAGAGTTAAATTTGCCCGTCCAGACACCTCCAGCTAGCCTCTCATTGGTTCTCGCTATTCCTGTTCATCTTCCGCAGAAATTGCAAACTGGGACAAACAGGAGGTTAAAGGTGCTGACTCTCCAAGTGGGGTGAGTGTTAGTAAAGCGTCTGGAATGTTGCACCCGAGTACCAGGGGAGGAAAACTGAGACATATTTGAACACGTCTCCCGTTCACATGGTTGATCATACTTGGGTTCCACATGAATGTTTTAGCTGAAGGAAGAATACCTTAAACCTGGAGAGTTGAGACCCGTGTAATGGCTACCATGCAATATGACTTCAAAGGGTCTTCATTTGCTCACCGAACCTCTCCAATCCTATCACTGCTGCGTTTATGCCCCTGTACACACGCTTGATTCTCTTTTGGAGACATAGCAATCCATAGGTTTTAAGATACTTACTAGTCAGGTACATACTTAGGCGTTTAATATGGCGTGTTGAGTCCATTTCGTTGAGCAAGGAGTAGCTCTTGTCTATTCCATATTTGGCTTAAGGAACTTTATCTGTGCTCATTTCAATCTCTGGTTTTATGCAGCACCCCAACTCACCTTTACCCTTAAGCAAGCATAAGTTGGTTTTCTAAATTTGAGACACTGTTCTGTTTTGGAATTCAGTTCCTGTGTAGCCAAGGTTACATTCCGTGTATTACTGATATCTTATGATGTTTCTTTTTCTGTGTGACTTATTTCAGTTAGAATCATCGTACCTGAATCCACTCATTGTGCTGCTAAGGGCCTGATGACACAGATATCATTGCTGAGTGATATTGCTTTGTAAGTAAATACCACAACTTCTTTATCCATTTTTCACTTTCTGCAATGTTGAACTTGTACTGTAAACGAGGTTCTTGTAAACAGAGCCGTTCCAAACTTTGGGGTGGCTGTGTCTTTTTGATTTTAATTTCCCTAAGCTATAGGACCATATGTGGAAGTGCCCTAGGTTCTGTTGCTTTGTTTTTTAGATGTTTCAGGAAACACCATACACTTCTCCCGAGTGGTTGTTGGCAATTTACATCCCGCCCATCACCATAAGAAGGCTCCCAGTTCTCCATGGCCTGTCTTGTCTTTCTGGATTTTACACTTTTTTCAGATGGCCCTTTTGACCGGCGGGAAGTGAGACTTCATTGTAGTGCAGATTTCCTTTGCAAGCTTGCTTGGTTGGCCAAAAAGGGCGTATGCGTTTTTTCCTGAATATATTCAGGAAAAAACGCATACGCCCTTTTTGGCCAAGTGCATCATTGTGGACGTTCTGCCTCTTTTCCTATGCTTTCAATGCAATTCCAGTCTACCTCCTGAAATCGGTTTCCTGCAATTCTGCCCCGCTTTCAAGTCCTCTTGGCAGCCTTACTTCAGTCTATTTTTGGACGATAGCTGTCATTTATAAGTCTGCAGGTTTGTGAATTACAGTGCCCCTGAGCTCCTTTCTTCAACTCGCTTTCTTGTGACCTGGCCGCAACACCGCAGGATGGCTTCAGGCCCTAATCTGGTTCTGGCACGACACGCTGAGCCTTTGGTTAATTCCTCTTCCTGGTGGGAAATGAGAGTTAAATTTGCCCGTCCAGACACCTACAGCTAGTCTCTCATTGGTTCTCGCTATTCCTGTTCATCTTCCGCAGTAATTGCAAACTGGGCCAAACAGGAGGTTAAAGGGACTGACTCTCCAAGTCGGGAGAGTGTTAGTAAAGCGTCTGGAATGTTGCACCCGAGTACCAGGGTACGAAAACTGAGACATATTGAACACGTCTCCCGTTCACATGGTTGATCATACTTGGGTTCCACATGCATGTTTTAGCTGAAGGAAGAATACCTTAAACCTGGAGAGTTGAGACCCGTGTAATGGGTACCATGCAATATGACTTCAAAGGGTCTTCATTTGCTCACCGAACCTCTCCAATCCTATCACTGCTGCGTTTATGCCCCTGTACACACGCTTGATTCTCTTTTGGAGACATAGCAATCCATAGGTTTTAAGATACTTACTAGTCAGGTACATACTTAGGCGTTTAATATGGCGTGTTGAGTCCATTTCGTTGAGCAAGGAGTAGCTCTTGTCTATTCCATATTTGGCTTAAGGAACTTTATCTGTGCTCATTTCAATCTCTGGTTTTATGCAGCACCCCAACTCACCTTTACCCTTAAGCAAGCATAAGTTGGTTTTCTAAATTTGAGACACTGTTCTGTTCTGGAATGCAGTTCCTGTGTAGCCAAGTTTACATTCCGTGTATTAGTGATATCTTATGAAGTTTCTTTTCTGTGTGACTTATTTCAGTTAGAATCATCGTACCTGAATCCACTCATTATGCTGCTAAGGGCCTGATGACACAGATTTCATTGCTGAGTGATACTGCATTGTACGTAAGTACCACAAGTTCTTTATCCATTTTTCACTTTCTGCGATGTTGAACTTGTACTGTAAACGAGGTTCTTGTAAACAGAGGCGTCCCAAACTTTGGGGTGGCTGTGTCTTTTTGATTTTAATTTCCCTAAGCTATAGGACCATAAGTGGCAGTGCCCTAGGCTCTGTTGCTTTGTTTTTTAGATGTTTCAGGAAACACCATACACTTCTCCCGAGTGTCTGTTGGCAATTTACATCCCGCCCATCAGCATAACAAGGCTCCCAGTTCTCCATGGCCTGTCCTGCCTTTCTGGATTTTACACTTTTTTCAGATGGCCCTTTTGACCGGGGGGAAGTGAGACTTCATTGTAGTGCAGATTTCCTTTGCAAGCTTGCTTGGTTGGCCAAAAAGGGCGTATGCGTTTTTTCCTGAATATATTCAGGAAAAAACGCATACGCCCTTTTTGGCCAAGTGCATCATTGTGGACGTTCTGCCTCTTTTCCTATGCTTTCAATGCAATTCCAGTCTACCTCCTGAAATCAGTTTCCTGCAATTCTGCCCCGCTTTCAAGTCCTCTTGGCAGCCTTACTTCAGTGTATTTTTGGACGATAGCTGTCATTTATAACTCTGCAGGTTTGTGAATTACAGTGCCCCTGAGCTCCTTTCTTCAACTCGCTTTCTTTTGAGCTGGCCGCAACACCGCAGGATGGCTTCAGACCCTAATCTGGTTCCGGTACGGCACGCTGAGCCTTTGGTTATTTCCACTTCCTGGTGGGAAATGAGAGTTAAATTTGCCCGTCCAGACACCTCCAGCTAGCCTCTCATTGGTTCTTGCTATTCCTGTTCATCTTCCGCAGAAATTGCAAACTGGGCCAAACAGGAGGTTAAAGGGACTGACTCTCCAAGTCGGGAGAGTGTTAGTAAAGCGTCTGGAATGTTGCACCCGAGTACCAGGGTACGAAAACTGACATATTTGAACACGTCTCCCGATCACATGGTTGATCATACTCTAGGTTCCACATGCATGTTTTAGCTGAAGGAAGAATACCTTAAACCTGGAGAGTTCAGACCCGTGTAATGGGTACCATGCAATATGACTTCAAAGGGTCTTCATTTGCTCACCGAACCTCTCCAATCCTATCACTGCTGCGTTTATGCCCCTGTAAACATGCTTGATTCTCTTTCGGAGACATAGCAATCCATAGGTTTTAAGATACTTACTAGACAGGTACATTCTTAGGCGTTTAATATGGGGTGTTGAGTCCATTTCGTTGAGCAAGGAGTAGCTCTTGTCTATTCCATATTTGACTTAAGGAACTTTATCTGTGCTCATTTCAATCTCTGGTTTTATGCAGCACCCCAACTCACCTTTACCCTTAAGCAAGCATAAGTTGGTTTTCTAAATTTGAGTCCCTGTTCTGTTCTGTAATTCCGTTCCTGTGTAGCCAAGTTTACATTCCGTGTATTACTTATATCTTATGATGTTTCTTTTTCTGTGTGACTTATTTCAGTTAGAATCATCATAACTGAATCCACTCATTGTGATGCTAAGGGCCTGATGACATAGATTTCATTGCTGAGTGATATTGCTTTGTAAGTAAATACCACAACTTCTTTATCCATTTTTCACTTTCTGGGATGTTGAACTTGTACTGTAAACGAGGTTCTTGTAAACAGAGCCGTTCCAAACTTTGGGGTGGCTGTGTCTTTTTGATTGTAATTTCCCTAAGCTATAGGACCATAAGTGGCAGTGCCCTAGGCTCTGTTGCTTTGTTTTTTAGATGTTTCAGGAAACACCATACACTTCTCCCGAGTGTCTGTTGGCAATTTACATCCCGCCGATCAGCATAACAAGGCTCCCAGTTCTCCATGGCCTGTCCTGCCTTTCTGGATTTTACACTTTTTTCAGATGGCCCTTTTGACCGGGGGGAAGTGAGACTTCATTGTAGTGCAGATTTCCTTTGCAAGCTTGCTTGGTTGGCCAAAAAGGGCGTATGCGTTTTTTCCTGAATATATTCAGGAAAAAACGCATACGCCCTTTTTGGCCAAGTGCATCATTGTGGACGTTCTGCCTCTTTTCCTATGCTTTCAATGCAATTCCAGTCTACCTCCTGAAATCGGTTTCCTGCAATTCTGCCCCGCTTTCAAGTCCTCTTGGCAGCCTTACTTCAGTCTATTTTTGGACGATAGCTGTCATTTATAACTCTGCAGGTTTGTGAATTACAGTGCCCCTGAGCTCCTTTCTTCAACTCGCTTTCTTTTGAGCTGGCCGCAACACTGCAGGATGGCTTCAGGCCCTAATCTGGTTCCGGCACGACACGCTGAGCCTTTGGTTAATTCCTCTTCCTGGTGGGAAATGAGAGTTAAATTTGCCCGTCCAGACACCTCCAGCTAGCCTCTCATTGGTTCTCGCTATTCCTGTTCATCTTCCGCAGAAATTGCAAACTGGGCCAAACAGGAGGTTAAAGGGACTGACTCTCCAAGTGGGGAGAGTGTTAGTAAAGCGTCTGGAATGTTGCACCCGAGTACCAGGGGAGGAAAACTGAGACATATTTGAACACGTCTCCCGATCACATGGTTGATCATACTCTAGGTTCCACATGCATGTTTTAGCTGAAGGAAGAATACCTTAAAACTGGGTAGTTGAAACCCGTGGAATGGGTACCATGCAATATGACTTCAAAGGGTCTTCATTTGCTCACCGAACCTCTCCAATCCTATCACTGCTGCGTTTATGCCCCTGTACACATGCTTGATTCTCTTTCGGAGACATAGCAATCCATAGGTTTTAAGATACTTAATAGTCAGGTACATTCTTAGGCGTTTAATATGCGGTGTTGAGTCCATTTCGTTGAGCAAGGAGTAGCTCTTGTCTATTCCATATTTGACTTAAGGAACTTTATCTGTGCTCATTTCAATCTCTGGTTTTATGCAGCACCCCAACTCACCTTTCCCCTTAAGCAAGCATAAGTTGGTTTTCTAAATTTGAGACCCTGTTCTGTTCTGTAATTCAGTTCCTGTGTAGCCAAGTTTACATTCCGTGTATTACTGATATCTTATGATGTTTCTTTTTCTGTGTGACTTATTTCAGTTAGAATCATCATACCTGAATCCACTCATTGTGATGCTAAGGGCCTGATGACATAGATTTCATTGCTGAGTGATATTGCTTTGTAAGTAAATACCACAACTTCTTTATCCATTTTTCACTTTCTGCGATGTTGAACTTGTACTGTAAACGAGGTTCTTGTAAACAGAGCCGTTCCAAACTTTGGGGTGGCTGTGTCTTTTTGATTTTAATTTCCCTAAGCTATAGGACCATAAGTGGAAGTGCCCTAGGTTCTGTTGCTTTGTTTTTTAGATGTTTCAGGAAACACCATATACTTCTCCCGAGTGGTTGTTGGCAATTTACATCCCGCCCATCAGCATAACAAGGCTCCCAGTTCTCCATGGCCTGTCCTGCCTTTCTGGATTTTACACTTTTTTCAGATGGCCCTTTTGACCGGGGGGAAGTGAGACTTCATTGTAGTGCAGATTTCCTTTGCAAGCTTGCTTGGTTGGCCAAAAAGGGCGTATGCGTTTTTTCCTGAATATATTCAGGAAAAAACGCATACGCCCTTTTTGGCCAAGTGCATCATTGTGGACGTTCTGCCTCTTTTCCTATGCTTTCAATGCAATTCCAGTCTACCTCCTGAAATCGGTTTCCTGCAATTCTGCCCCGCTTTCAAGTCCTCTTGGCAGCCTTACTTCAGTGTATTTTTGGACGATAGCTGTCATGTATAACTCTGCAGGTTTGTGAATTACAGTGCCCCTGGGCTCCTTTCTTCAACTCGCTTTCTTTTGAGCTGGCCGCAACACCACAGGATGGCTTCAGGCCCTAATCTGGTTCCGGTACGGCACGCTGAGCCTTTGGTTATTTCCTCTTCCTGGTGGGAAATGAGAGTTAAATTTGCCCGTCCAGACACCTCCAGCTAGCCTCTCATTGGTTCTCGCTATTCCTGTTCATCTTCCGCAGAAATTGCAAACTGGGCCAAACAGGAGGTTAAAGGGACTGACTCTCCAAGTCGGGAGAGTGTTATAAAGCGTCTGGAATGTTGCACCCGAGTACCAGGGGAGGAAAACTGAGACATATTTGAACACGACTCCCGTTCACATGGTTGATCATACTCTGGGTTCCACATGCATGTTTTAGCTGAAGGAAGAATACCTTAAACCTGGAGAGTTGAGACCCGTGTAATGGGTACCATGCAATATGACTTCAAAGGGTCTTCATTTGCTCACTGAACCTCTCCAATCCTATCACTGCTGCGTTTATTCCCCTGTACACACGCTTGATTCTCTTTTGGAGACATAGCAATCCATAGGTTTTAAGATACTTACTAGTCAGGTACATTCTTAGGGGTTTAATATGGGGTTTTGAGTCCATTTCGTTGAGCAAGGAGTAGCTCTTGTCTATTCCATATTTGGCTTAAGGAACTTTATCTGTGCTCATTTCAATCTCTGGTTTTATGCAGCACCCCAACTCACCTTTCCCCTTAAGCAAGCATAAGTTGGTTTTCTAAATTTGAGACCCTGTTCTGTTCTGGAATGCAGTTCCTGTGTAGCCAAGTTTACATTCCGTGTATTAGTGATATCTTATGAAGTTTCTTTTTCTGTGTGACTTATTTCAGTTAGAATCATCGTACCTGAATCCACTCATTATGCTGCTACAGGCCTGATGACATAGATTTCATTGCTGAGTGATACTGCATTGTACGTAAGTACCACAAGTTCTTTATCCATTTTTCACTTTCTGCGATGTTGAACTTGTACTGTAAACGAGGTTCTTGTAAACAGAGGCGTCCCAAACTTTGGGGTGGCTGTGTCTTTTTGATTTTAATTTCCCTAAGCTATAGGACCATAAGTGGCAGTGCCCTAGGCTCTGTTGCTTTGTTTTTTAGATGTTTCAGGAAACACCATACACTTCTCCCGAGTGTCTGTTGGCAATTTACATCCCGCCCATCAGCATAACAAGGCTCCCAGTTCTCCATGGCCTGTCCTGCCTTTCTGGATTTTACACTTTTTTCAGATGGCCCTTTTGACCGGGGGGAAGTGAGACTTCATTGTAGTGCAGATTTCCTTTGCAAGCTTGCTTGGTTGGCCAAAAAGGGCGTATGCGTTTTTTCCTGAATATATTCAGGAAAAAACGCATACGCCCTTTTTGGCCAAGTGCATCATTGTGGACGTTCTGCCTCTTTTCCTATGCTTTCAATGCAATTCCAGTCTACCTCCTGAAATCGGTTTCCTGCAATTCTGCCCCGCTTTCAAGTCCTCTTGGCAGCCTTACTTCAGTCTATATTTGGACGATAGCTGTCATTTATAACTCTGCAGGTTTGTGAATTACAGTGCCCCTGAGCTCCTTTCTTCAACTCGCTTTCTTTTGAGCTGGCCGCAACACCGCAGGATGGCTTCAGACCCTAATCTGGTTCCGGTACGGCACGCTGAGCCTTTGGTTATTTCCACTTCCTGGTGGGAAATGAGAGTTAAATTTGCCCGTCCAGACACCTCCAGCTAGCCTCTCATTGGTTCTTGCTATTCCTGTTCATCTTCCGCAGAAATTGCAAACTGGGCCAAACAGGAGGTTAAAGGGACTGACTCTCCAAGTCGGGAGAGTGTTAGTAAAGCGTCTGGAATGTTGCACCCGAGTACCAGGGTACGAAAACTGACATATTTGAACACGTCTCCCGATCACATGGTTGATCATACTCTAGGTTCCACATGCATGTTTTAGCTGAAGGAAGAATACCTTAAACCTGGGTAGTTGAAACCCGTGGAATGGGTACCATGCAATATGACTTCAAAGGGTCTTCATTTGCTCACCGAACCTCTCCAATCCTATCACTGCTGCGTTTATGCCCCTGTACACATGCTTGATTCTCTTTCGGAGACATAGCAATCCATAGGTTTTAAGATACTTACTAGACAGGTACATTCTTAGGCGTTTAATATGGGGTGTTGAGTCCATTTCGTTGAGCAAGGAGTAGCTCTTGTCTATTCCATATTTGACTTAAGGAACTTTATCTGTGCTCATTTCAATCTCTGGTTTTATGCAGCACCCCAACTCACCTTTACCCTTAAGCAAGCATAAGTTGGTTTTCTAAATTTGAGTCCCTGTTCTGTTCTGTAATTCAGTTCCTGTGTAGCCAAGTTTACATTCCGTGTATTACTGATATCTTATGATGTTTCTATTTCTGTGTGACTTACTTCAGTTAGAATCATCATACCTGAATCCACTCATTGTGCTGCTAAGGGCCTGATGACACAGATTTCATTGCTGAGTGATATTGCTTTGTAAGTAAATACCACAACTTCTTTATCCATTTTTCACTTTCTGCGATGTTGAACTTGTACTGTAAACGAGGTTCTTGTAAACAGAGCCGTTCCAAACTTTGGCGTGGCAGTGTCTTTTTGATTTTAATTTCCCTAAGCTATAGGACCATAAGTGGAAGTGCCCTAGGTTCTGTTGCTTTGTTTTTTAGATGTTTCAGGAAACACCATACACTTCTCCCAAGTGTCTGTTGGCAATTTACATCCCGCCCATCAGCATAACAAGGCTCCCAGTTCTCCATGGCCTGTCCTGCCTTTCTGGATTTTACACTTTTTTCAGATGGCCCTTTTGACCGGGGGGAAGTGAGACTTCATTGTAGTGCAGATTTCCTTTGCAAGCTTGCTTGGTTGGCCAAAAAGGGCGTATGCGTTTTTTCCTGAATATATTCAGGAAAAAACGCATACGCCCTTTTTGGCCAAGTGCATCATTGTGGACGTTCTGCCTCTTTTCCTATGCTTTCAATGCAATTCCAGTCTACCTCCTGAAATCGGTTTCCTGCAATTCTGCCCCGCTTTCAAGTCCTCTTGGCAGCCTTACTTCAGTCTATTTTTGGACGATAGCTGTCATTTATAACTCTGCAGGTTTGTGAATTACAGTGCCCCTGAGCTCCTTTCTTCAACTCGCTTTCTTGTGACCTGGCCGCAACACCGCAGGATGGCTTCAGGCCCTAATCTGGTTCCGGCACGGCACGCTGAGCCTTTGGTTATTTCCTCTTCCTGGTGGGAAATGAGAGTTAAATTTGCCCGTCCAGACACTTCCAGCTAGTCTCTCATTGGTTCTCGCTATTCCTGTTCATCTTCCGCAGAAATTGCAAACTGGGCCAAACAGGAGTTTAAAGGCGCTGACTCTCCAAGTGGGGAGAGTGTTAGTAAAGCGTCTGGAATGTTGCACCCGAGTACCAGGGGGGGAAAACTGAGACATATTTGAACACGTCTCCCGTTCACATGGTTGATCATACTTGGGTTCCACATGCATGTTTTAGCTGAAGGAAGAATACCTTAAACCTGGAGAGTTCAGACCCGTGTAATGGGTACCATGCAATATGACTTCAAAGGGTCTTCATTTGCTCACCGAACCTCTCCAATCCTATCACTGCTGCGTTTATGCCCCTGTACACATGCTTGATTCTCTTTCGGAGACATAGCAATCCATAGGTTTTAAGATACTTACTAGACAGGTACATTCTTAGGCGTTTAATATGGCGTGTTGAGTCCATTTCGTTGAGCAAGGAGTAGCTCTTGTCTATTCCATATTTCACTTAAGGAACTTTATTTGTGCTCATTTCAATCTCTGGTTTTATGCAGCACCCCAACTCACCTTTACCCTTAAGCAAGCATAAGTTGGTTTTCTAAATTTGAGTCCCTGTTCTGTTCTGTAATTCCGTTCCTGTGTAGCCAAGTTTACATTCCGTGTATTACTGATATCTTATGATGTTTCTTTTTCTGTGTGACTTATTTCAGTTAGAATCATCATAACTGAATCCACTCATTGTGATGCTAAGGGCCTGATGACATAGATTTCATTGCTGAGTGATATTGCTTTGTAAGTAAATACCACAACTTCTTTATCCATTTTTCACTTTCTGGGATGTTGAACTTGTACTGTAAACGAGGTTCTTGTAAACAGAGCCGTTCCAAACTTTGGGGTGGCTGTGTCTTTTTGATTGTAATTTCCCTAAGCTATAGGACCATAAGTGGCAGTGCCCTAGGCTCTGTTGCTTTGTTTTTTAGATGTTTCAGGAAACAACATACACTTCTCCCCAGTGTCTGTTGGCAATTTACATCCCGCCCATCAGCATAACAAGGCTCCCAGTTGTCCATGGCCTGTCCTGCCTTTCTGGATTTTACACTTTTTTCAGATGGCCCTTTTGACCGGGGGGAAGTGAGACTTCATTGTAGTGCAGATTTCCTTTGCAAGCTTGCTTGGTTGGCCAAAAAGGGCGTATGCGTTTTTTCCTGAATATATTCAGGAAAAAACGCATACGCCCTTTTTGGCCAAGTGCATCATTGTGGACGTTCTGCCTCTTTTCCTATGCTTTCAATGCAATTCCAGTCTACCTCCTGAAATCAGTTTCCTGCAATTCTGCCCCGCTTTCAAGTCCTCTTCGCAGCCTTACTTCAGTCTATTTTTGGACGATAGCTGTCATTTATAACTCTGCAGGTTTGTGAATTACAGTGCCCCTGAGCTCCTTTCTTCAACTCGCTTTCTTTTGAGCTGGCCGCAACACTGCAGGATGGCTTCAGGCCCTAATCTGGTTCCGGCCCGGCACGCTGAGCCTTTGGTTAATTCCTCTTCCTGGTGGGAAATGAGAGTTAAATTTGCCCGTCCAGACACCTCCAGCTAGCCTCTCATTGGTTCTCGCTATTCCTGTTCATCTTCCGCAGAAATTGCAAACTGGGCCAAACAGGAGGTTAAAGGGACTGACTCTCCAAGTGGGGAGAGTGTTAGTAAAGCGTCTGGAATGTTGCACCCGAGTACCAGGGGAGGAAAACTGAGACATATTTGAACACGTCTCCCGATCACATGGTTGATCATACTCTAGGTTCCACATGCATGTTTTAGCTGAAGGAAGAATACCTTAAAACTGGGTAGTTGAAACCCGTGGAATGGGTACCATGCAATATGACTTCAAAGGGTCTTCATTTGCTCACCGAACCTCTCCAATCCTATCACTGCTGCGTTTATGCCCCTGTACACATGCTTGATTCTCTTTCAGAGACATAGCAATCCATAGGTTTTAAGATACTTACTAGTCAGGTACATTCTTAGGCGTTTAATATGCGGTGTTGAGTCCATTTCGTTGAGCAAGGAGTAGCTCTTGTCTATTCCATATTTGACTTAAGGAACTTTATCTGTGCTCATTTCAATCTCTGGTTTTATGCAGCACCCCAACTCACCTTTACCCTTAAGCAAGCATAAGTTGGTTTTCTAAATTTGAGACCCTGTTCTGTTCTGTAATTCAGTTCCTGTGTAGCCAAGTTTACATTCCGTGTATTACTGATATCTTATGATGTTTCTTTTTCTGTGTGACTTATTTCAGTTAGAATCATCATACCTGAATCCACTCATTGTGATGCTAAGGGCCTGATGACATAGATTTCATTGCTGAGTGATATTGCTTTGTAAGTAAATACCACAACTTCTTTATCCATTTTTCACTTTCTGCGATGTTGAACTTGTACTGTAAACGAGGTTCTTGTAAACAGAGCCGTTCCAAACATTGGGGTGGCTGTGTCTTTTTGATTTTAATTTCCCTAAGCTATAGGACCATAAGTGGAAGTGCCCTAGGTTCTGTTGCTTTGTTTTTTAGATGTTTCAGGAAACACCATATACTTCTCCCGAGTGGTTGTTGGCAATTTACATCCCGCCCATCAGCATAACAAGGCTCCCAGTTCTCCATGGCCTGTCCTGCCTTTCTGGATTTTACACTTTTTTCAGATGGCCCTTTTGACCGGGGGGAAGTGAGACTTCATTGTAGTGCAGATTTCTTTTGCAAGCTTGCTTGGTTGGCCAAAAAGGGCGTATGCGTTTTTTCCTGAATATATTCAGGAAAAAACGCATACGCCCTTTTTGGCCAAGTGCATCATTGTGGACGTTCTGCCTCTTTTCCTATGCTTTCAATGCAATTCCAGTCTACCTCCTGAAATCGGTTTCCTGCAATTCTGCCCCGCTTTCAAGTCCTCTTGGCAGCCTTACTTCAGTGTATTTTTGGACGATAGCTGTCATTTATAACTCTGCAGGTTTGTGAATTACAGTGCCCCTGGGCTCCTTTCTTCAACTCGCTTTCTTTTGAGCTGGCCGCAACACCACAGGATGGCTTCAGGCCCTAATCTGGTTCCGGAACGGGACGCTGAGCCTTTGGTTATTTCCTCTTCCTGGTGGGAAATGAGAGTTAAATTTGCCCGTCCAGACACCTCCAGCTAGCCTCTCATTGGTTCTCGCTATTCCTGTTCATCTTCCGCAGAAATTGCAAACTGGGCCAAACAGGAGGTTAAAGGGACTGACTCTCCAAGTCGGGAGAGTGTTATAAAGCGTCTGGAATGTTGCACCCGAGTACCAGGGGAGGAAAACTGAGACATATTTGAACACGTCTCCCGTTCACATGGTTGATCATACTCTGGGTTCCACATGCATGTTTTAGCTGAAGGAAGAATACCTTAAACCTGGAGAGTTGAGACCCGTGTAATGGGTACCATGCAATATGACTTCAAAGGGTCTTCATTTGCTCACCGAACCTCTCCAATCCTATCACTGCTGCGTTTATTCCCCTGTACACACGCTTGATTCTCTTTTGGAGACATAGCAATCCATAGGTTTTAAGATACTTACTAGTCAGGTACATTCTTAGGGGTTTAATATGGGGTTTTGAGTCCATTTCGTTGAGCAAGGAGTAGCTCTTGTCTATTCCATATTTGGCTTAAGGAACTTTATCTGTGCTCATTTCAATCTCTGGTTTTATGCAGCACCCCAACTCACCTTTCCCCTTAAGCAAGCATAAGTTGGTTTTCTAAATTTGAGACCCTGTTCTGTTCTGGAATGCAGTTCCTGTGTAGCCAAGTTTACATTCCGTGTATTAGTGATATCTTATGAAGTTTCTTTTTCTGTGTGATTTATTTCAGTTAGAATCATCGTACCTGAATCCACTCATTATGCTGCTACAGGCCTGATGACATAGATTTCATTGCTGAGTGATACTGCATTGTACGTAAGTACCACAAGTTCTTTATCCATTTTTCACTTTCTGCGATGTTGAACTTGTACTGTAAACGAGGTTCTTGTAAACAGAGGCGTCCCAAACTTTGGGGTGGCTGTGTCTTTTTGATTTTAATTTCCCTAAGCTATAGGACCATAAGTGGCAGTGCCCTAGGCTCTGTTGCTTTGTTTTTTAGATGTTTCAGGAAACACCATACACTTCTCCCGAGTGTCTGTTGGCAATTTACATCCCGCCCATCAGCATAACAAGGCTCCCAGTTCTCCATGGCCTGTCCTGCCTTTCTGGATTTTACACTTTTTTCAGATGGCCCTTTTGACCGGGGGGAAGTGAGACTTCATTGTAGTGCAGATTTCCTTTGCAAGCTTGCTTGGTTGGCCAAAAAGGGCGTATGCGTTTTTTCCTGAATATATTCAGGAAAAAACGCATACGCCCTTTTTGGCCAAGTGCATCATTGTGGACGTTCTGCCTCTTTTCCTATGCTTTCAATGCAATTCCAGTCTACCTCCTGAAATCGGTTTCCTGCAATTCTGCCCCGCTTTCAAGTCCTCTTGGCAGCCTTACTTCAGTCTATTTTTGGACGATAGCTGTCATTTATAACTCTGCAGGTTTGTGAATTACAGTGCCCCTGAGCTCCTTTCTTCAACTCGCTTTCTTTTGAGCTGGCCGCAACACTGCAGGATGTCTTCAGGCCCTAATCTGGTTCCGGCACGGCACGCTGAGCCTTTGGTTAATTCCTCTTC
The DNA here is from genome assembly GCF_949987515.2 of Delphinus delphis. Lineage (NCBI taxonomy): Eukaryota > Metazoa > Chordata > Mammalia > Artiodactyla > Delphinidae > Delphinus > Delphinus delphis. The sequence goes on along the minus strand of NW_027192915.1, from coordinate 160,074 downwards.
CTGGTGGGAAATGAGAGTTAAATTTGCCCGTCCAGACACCTCCAGCTAGCCTCTCATTGGTTCTCGCTATTCCTGTTCATCTTCCGCAGAAATTGCAAACTGGGCCAAACAGGAGGTTAAAGGGACTGACTCTCCAAGTGGGGAGAGTGTTAGTAAAGCGTCTGGAATGTTGCACCCGAGTACCAGGGGAGGAAAACTGAGACATATTTGAACACGTCTCCCGATCACATGGTTGATCATACTCTAGGTTCCACATGCATGTTTTAGCTGAAGGAAGAATACCTTAAACCTGGGTAGTTGAAACCCGTGGAATGGGTACCATGCAATATGACTTCAAAGGGTCTTCATTTGCTCACCGAACCTCTCCAATCCTATCACTGCTGCGTTTATGCCCCTGTACACATGCTTGATTCTCTTTCAGAGACATAGCAATCCATAGGTTTTAAGATACTTACTAGTCAGGTACATTCTTAGGCGTTTAATATGCGGTGTTGAGTCCATTTCGTTGAGCAAGGAGTAGCTCTTGTCTATTCCATATTTGACTTAAGGAACTTTATCTGTGCTCATTTCAATCTCTGGTTTTATGCAGCACCCCAACTCACCTTTCCCCTTAAGCAAGCATAAGTTGGTTTTCTAAATTTGAGACCCTGTTCTGTTCTGTAATTCAGTTCCTGTGTAGCCAAGTTTACATTCCGTGTATTACTGATATCTTATGATGTTTCTTTTTCTGTGTGACTTATTTCAGTTAGAATCATCATACCTGAATCCACTCATTGTGATGCTAAGGGCCTGATGACATAGATTTCATTGCTGAGTGATATTGCTTTGTAAGTAAATACCACAACTTCTTTATCCATTTTTCACTTTCTGCGATGTTGAACTTGTACTGTAAACGAGGTTCTTGTAAACAGAGCCGTTCCAAACTTTGGGGTGGCTGTGTCTTTTTGATTTTAATTTCCCTAAGCTATAGGACCATAAGTGGAAGTGCCCTAGGTTCTGTTGCTTTGTTTTTTAGATGTTTCAGGAAACACCATATACTTCTCCCGAGTGGTTGTTGGCAATTTACATCCCGCCCATCAGCATAACAAGGCTCCCAGTTCTCCATGGCCTGTCCTGCCTTTCTGGATTTTACACTTTTTTCAGATGGCCCTTTTGACCGGGGGGAAGTGAGACTTCATTGTAGTGCAGATTTCCTTTGCAAGCTTGCTTGGTTGGCCAAAAAGGGCGTATGCGTTTTTTCCTGAATATATTCAGGAAAAAACGCATACGCCCTTTTTGGCCAAGTGCATCATTGTGGACGTTCTGCCTCTTTTCCTATGCTTTCAATGCAATTCCAGTCTACCTCCTGAAATCGGTTTCCTGCAATTCTGCCCCGCTTTCAAGTCCTCTTGGCAGCCTTACTTCAGTGTATTTTTGGACGATAGCTGTCATTTATAACTCTGCAGGTTTGTGAATTACAGTGCCCCTGGGCTCCTTTCTTCAACTCGCTTTCTTTTGAGCTGGCCGCAACACCACAGGATGGCTTCAGGCCCTAATCTGGTTCCGGTACGGGATGCTGAGCCTTTGGTTATTTCCTCTTCCTGGTGGGAAATGAGAGTTAAATTTGCCCGTCCAGACACCTCCAGCTAGCCTCTCATTGGTTCTCGCTATTCCTGTTCATCTTCCGCAGAAATTGCAAACTGGGCCAAACAGGAGGTTAAAGGGACTGACTCTCCAAGTCGGGAGAGTGTTATAAAGCGTCTGGAATGTTGCACCCGAGTACCAGGGGAGGGAAACTGAGACATATTTGAACACGTCTCCCATTCACATGGTTGATCATACTCTGGGTTCCACATGCATGTTTTAGCTGAAGGAAGAATACCTTAAACCTGGAGAGTTGAGACCCGTGTAATGGGTACCATGCAATATGACTTCAAAGGGTCTTCATTTGCTCACCGAACCTCTCCAATCCTATCACTGCTGCGTTTATTCCCCTGTACACACGCTTGATTCTCTTTTGGAGACATAGCAATCCATAGGTTTTAAGATACTTACTAGTCAGGTACATTCTTAGGGGTTTAATATGGGGTTTTGAGTCCATTTCTTTGAGCAAGGAGTAGCTCTTGTCTATTCCATATTTGGCTTAAGGAACTTTATCTGTGCTCATTTCAATCTCTGGTTTTATGCAGCACCCCAACTCACCTTTCCCCTTAAGCAAGCATAAGTTGGTTTTCTAAATTTGAGACCCTGTTCTGTTCTGTAATTCAGTTCCTGTGTAGCCAAGTTTACATTCCGTGTATTACTGATATCTTATGATGTTTCTTTTTCTGTGTGACTTACTTCTGTTAGAATCATCATACCTGAATCCACTCATTGTGCTGCTAAGGGCCTGATGACACAGATTTCATTGCTGAGTGATATTGCTTTGTAAGTAAATACCACAACTTCTTTATCCATTTTTCACTTTCTGCGATGTTGAACTTGTACTGTAAACGAGGTTCTTGTAAACAGAGCCGTTCCAAACTTTGGGGTGGCTGTGTCTTTTTGATTTTAATTTCCCTAAGCTATAGGACCATAAGTGGAAGTGCCCTAGGTTCTGTTGCTTTGTTTTTTACATGTTTCAGGAAACACCATACACTTCTCCCGAGTGGTTCTTGGCAATTTACATCCCGCCCATCAGCATAACAAGGCTCCCAGTTCTCCATGGCCTGTCCTGCCTTTCTGGATTTTACACTTTTTTCAGATGGCCCTTTTGACCGGGGGGAAGTGAGACTTCATTGTAGTGCAGATTTCCTTTGCAAGCTTGCTTGGTTGGCCAAAAAGAGCGTATGCGTTTTTTCCTGAATATATTCAGGAAAAAACGCATACGCCCTTTTTGGCCAAGTGCATCATTGTGGACGTTCTGCCTCTTTTCCTATGCTTTCAATGCAATTCCAGTCTACCTCCTGAAATCGGTTTCCTGCAATTCTGCCCCGCTTTCAAGTCCTCTTGGCAGCCTTACTTCAGTCTATTTTTGGACGATAGCTGTCATTTATAACTCTGCAGGTTTGTGAATTACAGTGCCCCTGAGCTCCTTTCTTCAACTCGCTTTCTTTTGAGCTGGCCGCAACACCGCAGGATGGCTTCAGGCCCTAATCTGGTTCCGGTACGGCACGCTGAGCCTTTGGTTATTTCCTCTTCCTGTTGGGAAATGAGAGTTAAATTTGCCCGTCCAGACACCTCCAGCTAGCCTCTCATTGGTTCTCGCTATTCCTGTTCATCTTCCGCAGAAATTGCAAACTGGGCCAAACAGGAGGTTAAAGGCGCTGACTCTCCAAGTCGGGAGAGTGTTAGTAAAGCGTCTGGAATGTTGCACCCGAGTACCAGGGGAGGAAAACGGAGACATATTTGAACACGTCTCCCGTTCACATGGTTGATCATACTTGGGTTCCACATGCATGTTTTAGCTGAAAGAAGAATACCTAAAACCTGCGTAGTTGAAACCCGTGTAATGGGTACCATGCAATATGACTTCAAAGGGTCTTCATTTGCTCAACGAACCTCTCCAATCCTATCACTGCTGCGTTTATGCCCCTGTACACATGCTTGATTCTCTTTCGGAGACATAGCAATCCATAGGTTTTAAGATACTTACAAGTCAGGTACATTCTTAGGCGTTTAATATGCGGTGTTGAGTCCATTTCGTTGAGCAAGGAGTAGCTCTTGTCTATTCCATATTTGGCTTAAGGAACTTTATCTGTGCTCATTTCAATCTCTGGTTTTATGCAGCACCCCAACTCACCTTTCCCCTTAAGCAAGCATAAGTTGGTTTTCTAAATTTGAGACCCTGTTCTGTTCTGTAATTCAGTTCCTGTGTAGCCAAGTTTACATTCCGTGTATTACTGATATCTTATGATGTTTCTTTTTCTGTGTGACTTATTTCAGTTAGAATCATCATACCTGAATCCACTCATTGTGATGCTAAGGGCCTGATGACATAGAATTCATTGCTGAGTGATATTGCTTTGTAAGTAAATACCACAACTTCTTTATCCATTTTTCACTTTCTGCGATGTTGAACTTGTACTGTAAACGAGGTTCTTGTAAACAGAGGCGTCCCAAACTTTGGGGTGGCTGTGTCTTTTTGATTTTAATTTCCCTAAGCTATAGGACCATAAGTGGCAGTGCCCTAGGCTCTGTTGCTTTGTTTTTTAGATGTTTCAGGAAACACCATACACTTCTCCCGAGTGTCTGTTGGCAATTTACATCCCGCCGATCAGCATAACAAGGCTCCCAGTTCTCCATGGCCTGTCCTGCCTTTCTGGATTTTACACTTTTTTCAGATGGCCCTTTTGACCGGGGGGAAGTGAGACTTCATTGTAGTGCAGATTTCCTTTGCAAGCTTGCTTGGTTGGCCAAAAAGGGCGTATGCGTTTTTTCCTGAATATATTCAGGAAAAAACGCATACGCCCTTTTTGGCCAAGTGCATCATTGTGGACGTTCTGCCTCTTTTCCTATGCTTTCAATGCAATTCCAGTCTACCTCCTGAAATCGGTTTCCTGCAATTCTGCCCCGCTTTCAAGTCCTCTTGGCAGCCTTACTTCAGTCTATTTTTGGACGATAGCTGTCATTTATAACTCTGCAGGTTTGTGAATTACAGTGCCCCTGAGCTCCTTTCTTCAACTCGCTTTCTTGTGACCTGGCCGCAACACCGCAGGATGGCTTCAGGCCCTAATCTGGTTCCGGCACGGCACGCTGAGCCTTTGGTTATTTCCTCTTCCTGGTGGGAAATGAGAGTTAAATTTGCCCGTCCAGACACCTCCAGCTAGTCTCTCATTGGTTCTCGCTATTCCTGTTCATCTTCCGCAGAAATTGCAAACTGGGCCAAACAGGAGGTTAAAGGGACTGACTCTCCAAGTCGGGAGAGTGTTAGTAAAGCGTCTGGAATGTTGCACCCGAGTACCAGGGTACGAAAACTGAGACATATTTGAACACGTCTCCCGTTCACATGGTTGATCATACTTGGGTTCCACATGCATGTTTTAGCTGAAGGAAGAATACCTTAAACCTGGAGAGTTGAGACCCGTGTAATGGGTACCATGCAATATGACTTCAAAGGGTCTTCATTTGCTCACCGAACCTCTCCAATCCTATCACTGCTGCGTTTATGCCCCTTTACACACGCTTGATTCTCTTTTGGAGACATAGCAATCCATAGGTTTTAAGATACTTACTAGTCAGGTACATTCTTAGGCGTTTAATATGCGGTGTTGAGTCCATTTCGTTGAGCAAGGAGTAGCTCTTGTCTATTCCATATTTGGCTTAAGGAACTTTATCTGTGCTCATTTCAATCTCTGGTTTTATGCAGCACCCCAACTCACCTTTACCCTTAAGCAAGCATAAGTTGGTTTTCTAAATTTGAGACCCTGTTCTGTTCTGTAATTCAGTTCCTGTGTAGCCAAGTTTACATTCCGTGTATTACTGATATCTTATGATGTTTCTTTTCTGTGTGACTTATTTCAGTTAGAATCATCATACCTGAATCCACTCATTGTGCTGCTAAGGGCCTGATGACACAGATTTCATTGCTGAGTGATATTGCTTTGTAAGTAAATACCACAACTTCTTTATCCATTTTTCACTTTCTGCGATGTTGAACTTGTACTGTAAACGAGGTTCTTATAAACAGAGCCGATCCAAACTTTGGGGTGGCTGTGTCTTTTTGATTTTAATTTCCCTAAGCTATAGGACCATAAGTGGAAGTGCCCTAGGCTCTGTTGCTTTGTTTTTTAGATGTTTCAGGAAACACCATACACTTCTCCCGAGTGTCTGTTGGCAATTTACATCCCGCCCATCAGCATAACAAGGCTCCCAGTTCTCCATGGCCTGTCCTGCCTTTCTGGATTTTACACTTTTCTCAGATGGCCCTTTTGACCGGGGGGAAGTGAGACTTCATTGTAGTGCAGATTTCCTTTGCAAGCTTGCTTGGTTGGCCAAAAAGGGCGTATGCGTTTTTTCCTGAATATATTCAGGAAAAAACGCATACGCCCTTTTTGGCCAAGTGCATCATTGTGGACGTTCTGCCTCTTTTCCTATGCTTTCAATGCAATTCCAGTCTACCTCCTGAAATCGGTTTCCTGCAATTCTGCCCCGCTTTCAAGTCCTCTTGGCAGCCTTACTTCAGTCTATTTTTGGACGATAGCTGTCATTTATAACTCTGCAGGTTTGTGAATTACAGTGCCCCTGAGCTCCTTTCTTCAACTCGCTTTCTTGTGACCTGGCCGCAACACCGCAGGATGGCTTCAGGCCCTAATCTGGTTCCGGCACGGCACGCTGAGCCTTTGGTTAATTCCTCTTCCTGGTGGGAAATGAGAGTTAAATTTGCCCGTCCAGACACCTCCAGCTAGTCTCTCATTGGTTCTCGCTATTCCTGTTCATCTTCCGCAGAAATTGCAAACTGGGCCAAACAGGAGGTTAAAGGGACTGACTCTCCAAGTGGGGAGAGTGTTAGTAAAGCGTCTGGAATGTTGCACCCGAGTACCAGGGGAGGAAAACTGAGACATATTTGAACACGTCTCCCGTTCACATGGTTGATCATACTCTAGGTTCCACATGCATGTTTTAGCTGAAGGAAGAATACCTTAAACCTGGGTAGTTGAAACCCGTGGAATGGGTACCATGCAACATGACTTCAAAGGGTCTTCATTTGCTCACCGAACCTCTCCAATCCTATCACTGCTGCGTTTATGCCCCTGTACACATGCTTGATTCTCTTTCGGAGACATAGCAATCATTGGTTTTTAAGACACTTACTAGTCAGGTACATTCTTAGGCGTTTAATATGCGGTGTTGAGTCCATTTCGTTGAGCAAGGAGTAGCTCTTGTCTATTCCATATTTGACTTAAGGAACTTTATCTGTGCTCATTTCAATCTCTGGTTTTATGCAGCACCCCAACTCACCTTTACCCTTAAGCAAGCATAAGTTGGTTTTCTAAATTTGAGACCCTGTTCTGTTTTGGAATTCAGTTCCTGTGTAGCCAAGTTTACATTCCGTGTATTACTGATATCTTATGATGTTTCTTTTTCTGTGTGACTTATTTCAGTTAGAATCATCATACCTGAATCCACTCATTGTGCTGCTAAGGGCCTGATGACATAGAATTCATTGCTGAGTGATATTGCTTTGTAAGTAAATACCACAACTTCTTTATCCATTTTTCACTTTCTGCGATGTTGAACTTGTACTGTAAACGAGGTTCTTGTAAACAGAGCCGTTCCAAACTTTGGGGTGGCTGTGTCTTTTTGATTTTAATTTCCCTAAGCTATAGGACCATAAGTGGAAGTGCCCTAGGTTCTGTTGCTTTGTTTTTTAGATGTTTCAGGAAACACCATATACTTCTCCCGAGTGGTTGTTGGCAATTTACATCCCGCCCATTAGCATAAGAAGGCTCCCAGTTCTCCATGGCCTGTCCTGCCTTTCTGGATTTTACACTTTTTTCAGATGGCCCTTTTGACCGGGGGGAAGTGAGACTTCATTGTAGTGCAGATTTCCTTTGCAAGCTTGCTTGGTTGGCCAAAAAGGGCGTATGCGTTTTTTCCTGAATATATTCAGGAAAAAACGCATACGCCCTTTTTGGCCAAGTGCATCATTGTGGACGTTCTGCCTCTTTTCCTATGCTTTCAATGCAATTCCAGTCTACCTCCTGAAATCGGTTTCCTGCAATTCTGCCCCGCTTTCAAGTCCTCTTGGCAGCCTTACTTCAGTCTATTTTTGGACGATAGCTGTCATTTATAACTCTGCAGGTTTGTGAATTACAGTGCCCCTGGGCTCCTTTCTTCAACTCGCTTTCTTTTGAGCTGGCCACAACACCGCAGGATGGCTTCAGGCCCTAATCTGGTTCCTGTACGGCACGCTGAGCCTTTGGTTGTTTCCTCTTCCTGGTGGGAAATGAGAGTTAAATTTGCCCGTCCAGACACCTCCAGCTAGCCTCTCATTGGTTCTCGCTATTCCTGTTCATCTTCCGCAGAAATTGCAAACTGGGCCAAACAGGAGGTTAAAGGGACTGACTCTCCAAGTCGGGAGAGTGTTAGTAAAGCGTCTGGAATGTTGCACCCGAGTACCAGGGGAGGAAAACTGAGACATATTTGAACACGTCTCCCGTTCACATGGTTGATCATACTCTGGGTTCCACATGCATGTTTGAGCTGAAGGAAGAATACCTTAAACCTGGAGAGTTGAGACCCGTGGAATGGGTACCATGCAATATGACTTCAAAGGGTCTTCATTTGCTCACCGAACCTCTCCAATCCTATCACTGCTGCGTATTCCCCTGTACACACGCTTGATTCTCTTTTGGAGACATAGCAATCCATAGGTTTTAAGATACTTACTAGTCAGGTACATTCTTAGGGGTTTAATATGGCGTTTTGAGTCCATTTCGTTGAGCAAGGAGTAGCTCTTGTCTATTCCATATTTGGCTTAAGGAACTTTATCTGTGCTCATTTCAATCTCTGGTTTTATGCAGCACCCCAACTCACCTTTCCCCTTAAGCAAGCATAAGTTGGTTTTCTAAATTTGAGTCCCTGTTCTGTTCTGGAATGCAGTTCCTGTGTAGCCAAGTTTACATTCCGTGTATTAGTGATATCTTATGATGTTTCTTTTTCTGTGTGACTTATTTCAGTTAGAATCATCGTACCTGAATCCACTCATTATGCTGCTACAGGCCTGATGACATAGATTTCATTGCTGAGTGATACTGCATTGTACGTAAGTACCACAAGTTCTTTATCCATTTTTCACTTTCTGCGATGTTGAACTTGTACTGTAAACGAGGTTCTTGTAAACAGAGGCGTCCCAAACTTTGGGGTGGCTGTGTCTTTTTGATTTTAATTTCCCTAAGCTATAGGACCATAAGTGGCAGTGCCCTAGGCTCTGTTGCTTTGTTTTTTAGATGTTTCAGGAAACACCATACACTTCTCCCGAGTGTCTGTTGGCAATTTACATCCCGCCGATCAGCATAACAAGGCTCCCAGTTCTCCATGGCCTGTCCTGCCTTTCTGGATTTTACACTTTTTTCAGATGGCCCTTTTGACCGGGGGGAAGTGAGACTTCATTGTAGTGCAGATTTCCTTTGCAAGCTTGCTTGGTTGGCCAAAAAGGGCGTATGCGTTTTTTCCTGAATATATTCAGGAAAAAACGCATACGCCCTTTTTGGCCAAGTGCATCATTGTGGACGTTCTGCCTCTTTTCCTATGCTTTCAATGCAATTCCAGTCTACCTCCTGAAATCAGTTTCCTGCAATTCTGCCCCGCTTTCAAGTCCTCTTGGCAGCCTTACTTCAGTCTATTTTTGGACGATAGCTGTCATTTATAACTCTGCAGGTTTGTGAATTACAGTGCCCCTGAGCTCCTTTCTTCAACTCGCTTTCTTTTGAGCTGGCCGCAACACCGCAGGATGGCTTCAGGACCTAATCTGGTTCCGGTATGGCACGCTGAGCCTTTGGTTATTTCCTCTTCCTGGTGGGAAATGAGAGTTAAATTTGCCAGTCCAGACACCTCCAGCTAGCCTCTCATTGGTTCTTGCTATTCCTGTTCATCTTCCGCAGAAATTGCAAACTGGGACAAACAGGAGGTTAAAGGTGCTGACTCTCCAAGTGGGGAGATTGTTAGTAAAGCGTCTGGAATGTTGCACCCGAGTACCAGGGGAGGAAAACTGAGACATATTTGAACACGTCTCCCGTTCACATGGTTGATCATACTTGGGTTCCACATGAATGTTTTAGCTGAAGGAAGAATACCTTAAACCTGGAGAGTTGAGACCCCTGTAATGGGTACCATGCAATATGACTTCAAAGGGTCTTCATTTGCTCACCGAACCTCTCCAATCCTATCACTGCTGCGTTTATGCCCCTGTACACACGCTTGATTCTCTTTTGGAGACATAGCAATCCATAGGTTTTAAGATACTTACTAGTCAGGTACATACTTAGGCGTTTAATATGGGGTGTTGAGTCCATTTCGTTGAGCAAGGAGTAGCTCTTGTCTATTCCATATTTGGCTTAAGGAACTTTATCTGTGCTCATTTCAATCTCTGGTTTTATGCAGCACCCCAACTCACCTTTACCCTTAAGCAAGCATAAGTTGGTTTTCTAAATTTGAGACACTGTTCTGTTTTGGAATGCAGTTCCTGTGTAGCCAAGTTTACATTCCGTGTATTAGTGATATCTTATGATGTTTCTTTTTCTGTGTGACTTATTTCAGTTAGAATCATCGTACCTGAATCCACTCATTGTGCTGCTAAGGGCCTGATGACACAGATATCATTGCTGAGTGATATTGCTTTGTAAGTAAATACCACAACTTCTTTATCCATTTTTCACTTTCTGCGATGTTGAACTTGTACTGTAAACGAGGTTCTTGTAAACAGAGCCGTTCCAAACTTTGGGGTGGCTGTGTCTTTTTGATTTTAATTTCCCTAAGCTATAGGACCATATGTGGAAGTGCCCTAGGTTCTGTTGCTTTGTTTTTTACATGTTTCAGGAAACACCATACACTTCTCCCGAGTGGTTGTTGGCAATTTACATCCCGCCCATCACCATAACAAGGCTCCCAGTTCTCCATGGCCTGTCTTGTCTTTCTGGATTTTACACTTTTTTCAGATGGCCCTTTTGACCGGGGGGAAGTGAGACTTCATTGTAGTGCAGATTTCCTTTGCAAGCTTGCTTGGTTGGCCAAAAAGGGCGTATGCGTTTTTTCCTGAATATATTCAGGAAAAAACGCATACGCCCTTTTTGGCCAAGTGCATCATTGTGGACGTTCTGCCTCTTTTCCTATGCTTTCAATGCAATTCCAGTCTACCTCCTGAAATCGGTTTCCTGCAATTCTGCCCCGCTTTCAAGTCCTCTTGGCAGCCTTACTTCAGTCTATTTTTGGACGATAGCTGTCATTTATAAGTCTGCAGGTTTGTGAATTACAGTGCCCCTGAGCTCCTTTCTTCAACTCGCTTTCTTGTGACCTGGCCGCAACACCGCAGGATGGCTTCAGGCCCTAATCTGGTTCTGGCACGGCACGCTGAGCCTTTGGTTAATTCCTCTTCCTGGTGGGAAATGAGAGTTAAATTTGCCCGTCCAGACACCTACAGCTAGTCTCTCATTGGTTCTCGCTATTCCTGTTCATCTTCCGCAGTAATTGCAAACTGGGCCAAACAGGAGGTTAAAGGGACTGACTCTCCAAGTCGGGAGAGTGTTAGTAAAGCGTCTGGAATGTTGCACCCGAGTACCAGGGGAGGAAAACTGAGACATATTTGAACACGTCTCCCGATCACATGGTTGATCATACTCTAGGTTCCACATGCATGTTTTAGCTGAAGGAAGAATACCTTAAACCTGGAGAGTTGAGACCCGTGGAATGGGTACCATGCAATATGACTTCAAAGGGTCTTCATTTGCTCACCGAACCTCTCCAATCCTATCACTGCTGCGTTTATGCCCCTGTACACATGCTTGATTCTCTTTCAGAGACATAGCAATCCATAGGTTTTAAGATACTTACTAGTCAGGTACATTCTTAGGCATTTAATATGCGGTGTTGAGTCCATTTCGTTGAGCAAGGAGTAGCTCTTGTCTATTGCATATTTGACTTAAGGAACTTTATCTGTGCTCATTTCAATCTCTGGTTTTATGCAGCACCCCAACTCACCTTTCCCCTTAAGCAAGCATAAGTTGGTTTTCTAAATTTGAGACCCTGTTCTGTTCTGTAATTCAGTTCCTGTGTAGCCAAGTTTACATTCCGTGTATTACTGATATCTTATGATGTTTCTTTTTCTGTGTGACTTATTTCAGTTAGAATCATCATACCTGAATCCACTCATTGTGATGCTAAGGGCCTGATGACATAAATTTCATTGCTGAGTGATATTGCTTTGTAAGTAAATACCACAACTTCTTTATCCATTTTTCACTTTCTGCGATGTTGAACTTGTACTGTAAACGAGGTTCTTGTAAACAGAGCCGTTCCAAACTTTGGGGTGGCTGTGTCTTTTTTATTTTAATTTCCCTAAGCTATAGGACCATAAGTGGAAGTGCCCTAGGTTCTGTTGCTTTGTTTTTTAGATGTTTCAGGAAACACCATACACTTCTCCCGAGTGGTTGTTGGCAATTTACATCCCGCCCATCAGCATAACAAGGCTCCCAGTTCTCCATGGCCTGTCCTGCCTTTCTGGATTTTACACTTTTTTCAGATGGCCCTTTTGACCGGGGGGAAGTGAGACTTCATTGTAGTGCAGATTTCCTTTGCAAGCTTGCTTGGTTGGCCAAAAAGGGCGTATGCGTTTTTTCCTGAATATATTCAGGAAAAAACGCATACGCCCTTTTTGGCCAAGTGCATCATTGTGGACGTTCTGCCTCTTTTCCTATGCTTTCAATGCAATTCCAGTCTACCTCCTGAAATCGGTTTCCTGCAATTCTGCCCCGCTTTCAAGTCCTCTTGGCAGCCTTACTTCAGTCTATTTTTGGACGATAGCTGTCATTTATAACTCTGCAGGTTTGTGAATTACAGTGCCCCTGAGCTCCTTTCTTCAACTCGCTTTCTTTTGAGCTGGCCGCAACACCGAAGGATGGCTTCAGGCCCTAATCTGGTTCCGGTACGGCACGCTGAGCCTTTGGTTATTTCCTCTTCCTGTTGGGAAATGAGAGTTAAATTTGCCCGTCCAGACACCTCCAGCTAGCCTCTCATTGGTTCTCGCTATTCCTGTTCATCTTCCGCAGAAATTGCAAACTGGGCCAAACAGGAGGTTAAAGGGGCTGACTCTCCAAGAGGGGAGAGTGTTAGTAAAGCATCTGGAATGTTGCACCCGAGTACCGGGGGGGAAAACTGAGACATATTTGAACACGTCTCCCGTTCACATGGTTGATCATACTCTGGGTTCCACATGCATGTTTGAGCTGAAGGAAGAATACCTTAAACCTGGAGAGTTGAGACCCGTGGAATGGGTACCATGCAATATGACTTCAAAGGGTCTTCATTTGCTCACCGAACCTCTCCAATCCTATCACTGCTGCGTTTATTCCCCTGTACACACGCTTGATTCTCTTTTGGAGACATAGCAATCCATAGGTTTTAAGATACTTACTAGTCAGGTACATTCTTAGGGGTTTAATATGGCGTTTTGAGTCCATTTCGTTGAGCAAGGAGTAGCTCTTGTCTATTCCATATTTGGCTTAAGGAACTTTATCTGTGCTCATTTCAATCTCTGGTTTTATGCAGCACCCCAACTCACCTTTCCCCTTAAGCAAGCATAAGTTGGTTTTCTAAATTTGAGTCCCTGTTCTGTTCTGGAATGCAGTTCCTGTGTAGCCAAGTTTACATTCCGTGTATTAGTGATATCTTATGATGTTTCTTTTTCTGTGTGACTTATTTCAGTTAGAATCATCGTACCTGAATCCACTCATTATGCTGCTACAGGCCTGATGACATAGATTTCATTGCTGAGTGATACTGCATTGTACGTAAGTACCACAAGTTCTTTATCCATTTTTCACTTTCTGCGATGTTGAACTTGTACTGTAAACGAGGTTCTTGTAAACAGAGGCGTCCCAAACTTTGGGGTGGCTGTGTCTTTTTGATTTTAATTTCCCTAAGCTATAGGACCATAAGTGGCAGTGCCCTAGGCTCTGTTGCTTTGTTTTTTAGATGTTTCAGGAAACACCATACACTTCTCCCGAGTGTCTGTTGGCAATTTACATCCCGCCCATCAGCATAACAAGGCTCCCAGTTCTCCATGGCCTGTCCTGCCTTTCTGGATTTTACACTTTTTTCAGATGGCCCTTTTGACCGGGGGGAAGTGAGACTTCATTGTAGTGCAGATTTCCTTTGCAAGCTTGCTTGGTTGGCCAAAAAGGGCGTATGCGTTTTTTCCTGAATATATTCAGGAAAAAACGCATACGCCCTTTTTGGCCAAGTGCATCATTGTGGACGTTCTGCCTCTTTTCCTATGCTTTCAATGCAATTCCAGTCTACCTCCTGAAATCAGTTTCCTGCAATTCTGCCCCGCTTTCAAGTCCTCTTGGCAGCCTTACTTCAGTCTATTTTTGGACGATAGCTGTCATTTATAACTCTGCAGGTTTGTGAATTACAGTGCCCCTGAGCTCCTTTCTTCAACTCGCTTTCTTTTGAGCTGGCCGCAACACCGCAGGATGGCTTCAGGACCTAATCTGGTTCCGGTATGGCACGCTGAGCCTTTGGTTATTTCCTCTTCCTGGTGGGAAATGAGAGTTAAATTTGCCAGTCCAGACACCTCCAGCTAGCCTCTCATTGGTTCTTGCTATTCCTGTTCATCTTCCGCAGAAATTGCAAACTGGGACAAACAGGAGGTTAAAGGTGCTGACTCTCCAAGTGGGGAGATTGTTAGTAAAGCGTCTGGAATGTTGCACCCGAGTACCAGTGGAGGAAAACTGAGACATATTTGAACACGTCTCCCGTTCACATGGTTGATCATACTTGGGTTCCACATGAATGTTTTAGCTGAAGGAAGAATACCTTAAACCTGGAGAGTTGAGACCCCTGTAATGGGTACCATGCAATATGACTTCAAAGGGTCTTCATTTGCTCACCGAACCTCTCCAATCCTATCACTGCTGCGTTTATGCCCCTGTACACACGCTTGATTCTCTTTTGGAGACATAGCAATCCATAGGTTTTAAGATACTTACTAGTCAGGTACATACTTAGGCGTTTAATATGGGGTGTTGAGTCCATTTCGTTGAGCAAGGAGTAGCTCTTGTCTATTCCATATTTGGCTTAAGGAACTTTATCTGTGCTCATTTCAATCTCTGGTTTTATGCAGCACCCCAACTCACCTTTACCCTTAAGCAAGCATAAGTTGGTTTTCTAAATTTGAGACACTGTTCTGTTTTGGAATGCAGTTCCTGTGTAGCCAAGTTTACATTCCGTGTATTAGTGATATCTTATGATGTTTCTTTTTCTGTGTGACTTATTTCAGTTAGAATCATCGTACCTGAATCCACTCATTGTGCTGCTAAGGGCCTGATGACACAGATATCATTGCTGAGTGATATTGCTTTGTAAGTAAATACCACAACTTCTTTATCCATTTTTCACTTTCTGCGATGTTGAACTTGTACTGTAAACGAGGTTCTTGTAAACAGAGCCGTTCCAAACTTTGGGGTGGCTGTGTCTTTTTGATTTTAATTTCCCTAAGCTATAGGACCATATGTGGAAGTGCCCTAGGTTCTGTTGCTTTGTTTTTTACATGTTTCAGGAAACACCATACACTTCTCCCGAGTGGTTGTTGGCAATTTACATCCCGCCCATCACCATAACAAGGCTCCCAGTTCTCCATGGCCTGTCTTGTCTTTCTGGATTTTACACTTTTTTCAGATGGCCCTTTTGACCGGGGGGAAGTGAGACTTCATTGTAGTGCAGATTTCCTTTGCAAGCTTGCTTGGTTGGCCAAAAAGGGCGTATGCGTTTTTTCCTGAATATATTCAGGAAAAAACGCATACGCCCTTTTTGGCCAAGTGCATCATTGTGGACGTTCTGCCTCTTTTCCTATGCTTTCAATGCAATTCCAGTCTACCTCCTGAAATCGGTTTCCTGCAATTCTGCCCCGCTTTCAAGTCCTCTTGGCAGCCTTACTTCAGTCTATTTTTGGACGATAGCTGTCATTTATAAGTCTGCAGGTTTGTGAATTACAGTGCCCCTGAGCTCCTTTCTTCAACTCGCTTTCTTGTGACCTGGCCGCAACACCGCAGGATGGCTTCAGGCCCTAATCTGGTTCTGGCACGGCACGCTGAGCCTTTGGTTAATTCCTCTTCCTGGTGGGAAATGAGAGTTAAATTTGCCCGTCCAGACACCTACAGCTAGTCTCTCATTGGTTCTCGCTATTCCTGTTCATCTTCCGCAGTAATTGCAAACTGGGCCAAACAGGAGGTTAAAGGGACTGACTCTCCAAGTCGGGAGAGTGTTAGTAAAGCGTCTGGAATGTTGCACCCGAGTACCAGGGGAGGAAAACTGAGACATATTTGAACACGTCTCCCGATCACATGGTTGATCATACTCTAGGTTCCACATGCATGTTTTAGCTGAAGGAAGAATACCTTAAACCTGGAGAGTTGAGACCCGTGGAATGGGTACCATGCAATATGACTTCAAAGGGTCTTCATTTGCTCACCGAACCTCTCCAATCCTATCACTGCTGCGTTTATGCCCCTGTACACATGCTTGATTCTCTTTCAGAGACATAGCAATCCATAGGTTTTAAGATACTTACTAGTCAGGTACATTCTTAGGCGTTTAATATGCGGTGTTGAGTCCATTTCGTTGAGCAAGGAGTAGCTCTTGTCTATTCCATATTTGACTTAAGGAACTTTATCTGTGCTCATTTCAATCTCTGGTTTTATGCAGCACCCCAACTCACCTTTACCCTTAAGCAAGCATAAGTTGGTTTTCTAAATTTGAGACCCTGTTCTGTTCTGTAATTCAGTTCCTGTGTAGCCAAGTTTACATTCCGTGTATTACTGATATCTTATGATGTTTCTTTTTCTGTGTGACTTATTTCAGTTAGAATCATCATACCTGAATCCACTCATTGTGATGCTAAGGGCCTGATGACATAAATTTCATTGCTGAGTGATATTGCTTTGTAAGTAAATACCACAACTTCTTTATCCATTTTTCACTTTCTGCGATGTTGAACTTGTACTGTAAACGAGGTTCTTGTAAACAGAGCCGTTCCAAACTTTGGGGTGGCTGTGTCTTTTTTATTTTAATTTCCCTAAGCTATAGGACCATAAGTGGAAGTGCCCTAGGTTCTGTTGCTTTGTTTTTTAGATGTTTCAGGAAACACCATACACTTCTCCCGAGTGGTTGTTGGCAATTTACATCCCGCCCATCAGCATAACAAGGCTCCCAGTTCTCCATGGCCTGTCCTGCCTTTCTGGATTTTACACTTTTTTCAGATGGCCCTTTTGACCGGGGGGAAGTGAGACTTCATTGTAGTGCAGATTTCCTTTGCAAGCTTGCTTGGTTGGCCAAAAAGGGCGTATGCGTTTTTTCCTGAATATATTCAGGAAAAAACGCATACGCCCTTTTTGGCCAAGTGCATCATTGTGGACGTTCTGCCTCTTTTCCTATGCTTTCAATGCAATTCCAGTCTACCTCCTGAAATCGGTTTCCTGCAATTCTGCCCCGCTTTCAAGTCCTCTTGGCAGCCTTACTTCAGTCTATTTTTGGACGATAGCTGTCATTTATAACTCTGCAGGTTTGTGAATTACAGTGCCCCTGAGCTCCTTTCTTCAACTCGCTTTCTTTTGAGCTGGCCGCAACACCGAAGGATGGCTTCAGGCCCTAATCTGGTTCCGGTACGGCACGCTGAGCCTTTGGTTATTTCCTCTTCCTGTTGGGAAATGAGAGTTAAATTTGCCCGTCCAGACACCTCCAGCTAGCCTCTCATTGGTTCTCGCTATTCCTGTTCATCTTCCGCAGAAATTGCAAACTGGGCCAAACAGGAGGTTAAAGGGGCTGACTCTCCAAGAGGGGAGAGTGTTAGTAAAGCATCTGGAATGTTGCACCCGAGTACCGGGGAGGAAAACTGAGACATATTTGAACACGTCTCCCGTTCACATGGTTGATCATACTTGGGTTCCACATGCATGTTTTAGCTGAAGGAAGAATACCTTAAACCTGGAGAGTTGAGACCCGTGTAATGGGTACCATGCAGTATGACTTCAAAGGGTCTTCATTTGCTCACCGAACCTCTCCAATCCTATCACTGCTGCGTTTATGCCCCTGTACACATGCTTGATTCTCTTTTGGAGACATAGCAATCCATAGGTTTTACGATACTTACTAGTCAGGTAAATTCTTAGGCGTTTAATATGCGGTGTTGAGTCCATTTCGTTGAGCAAGGAGTAGCTCTTGTCTATTCCATATTTGACTTAAGGAACTTTATCTGTGCTCATTTCAATCTCTGGTTTTATGCAGCACCCCAACTCACCTTTACCCTTAAGCAAGCATAAGTTGGTTTTCTAAATTTGAGACCCTGTTCTGTTCTGTAATTCAGTTCCTGTGTAGCCAAGTTTACATTCCGTGTATTACTGATATCTTATGATGTTTCTTTTTCTGTGTGACTTATTTCAGGTAGAATCATCATACCTGAATCCACTCATTGTGATGCTAAGGGCCTGATGACATAGATTTCATTGCTGAGTGATATTGCTTTGTAAGTAAATACCACAACTTCTTTATCCATTTTTCACTTTCTGCGATGTTGAACTTGTACTGTAAACGAGGTTCTTGTAAACAGAGGCGTCCCAAACTTTGGGGTGGCTGTGTCTTTTTGATTTTAATTTCCCTAAGCTATAGGACCATAAGTGGCAGTGCCCTAGGCTCTGTTGCTTTGTTTTTTAGATGTTTCAGGAAACACCATACACTTCTCCCGAGTGTCTGTTGGCAATTTACATCCCGCCCATCAGCATAACAAGGCTCCCAGTTCTCCATGGCCTGTCCTGCCTTTCTGGATTTTACACTTTTTTCAGATGGCCCTTTTGACCGGGGGGAAGTGAGACTTCATTGTAGTGCAGATTTCCTTTGCAAGCTTGCTTGGTTGGCCAAAAAGGGCGTATGCGTTTTTTCCTGAATATATTCAGGAAAAAACGCATACGCCCTTTTTGGCCAAGTGCATCATTGTGGACGTTCTGCCTCTTTTCCTATGCTTTCAATGCAATTCCAGTCTACCTCCTGAAATCGGTTTCCTGCAATTCTGCCCCGCTTTCAAGTCCTCTTGGCAGCCTTACTTCAGTCTATTTTTGGACGATAGCTGTCATTTATAAGTCTGCAGGTTTGTGAATTACAGTGCCCCTGAGCTCCTTTCTTCAACTCGCTTTCTTTTGAGCTGGCCGCAACACCGCAGGATGGCTTCAGGCCCAAATTGGTTCCGGTACGGCACGCTGAGCCTTTGGTTATTTCCTCTTCCTGGTGGGAAATGAGAGTAAAATTTGCCCGTCCAGACACCTCCAGCTAGCCTCTCATTGGTTCTTGCTATTCCTGTTCATCTTCCGCAGAAATTGCAAACTGGGCCAAACAGGAGGTTAAAGGTGCTGACTCTCCAAGTGGGGAGAGTGTTAGTAAAGCGTCTGGAATGTTGCACCCGAGTACCAGGGGAGGAAAACTGAGACATATTTGAACACATCTCCCATTCACATGGTTGATCATACTTGGGTTCCCCATGCATGTTTTAGCTGAAGGAAGAATACCTTAAACCTGGAGAGTTAAGACCCGTGTAATGGGTACCATGCAATATGACTTCAAAGGGTCTTCATTTGCTCACCGAACCTCTCCAATCCTATCACTGCTGCGTTTATGCCCCTGTACACATGCTTGATTCTCTTTCGGAGACATAGCAATCCATAGGTTTTAAGATACTTACTAGTCAGGTACATTCTTAGGCGTTTAATATGCGGTGTTGAGTCCATTTCGTTGAGCAAGGAGTAGCTCTTGTCTATTCCATATTTGGCTTAAGGAACTTTATCTGTGCTCATTTCAATCTCTGGTTTTATGCAGCAACCCAACTCACCTTTCCCCTTAAGCAAGCATAAGTTGGTTTTCTAAATTTGAGAACCTGTTCTGTTTTGGAATTCAGTTCCTGTGTAGCCAAGTTTACATTCCGTGTATTAGTGATATCTTATGATGTTTCTTTTTCTGTGAGACTTATTTCAGTTAGAATCATCGTACCTGAATCTACTCATTATGCTGCTACGGGCCTGATGACATAGATTTCAATGCTGAGTGATACTGCATTGTACGTAAGTACCACAAATTCTTTATCCATTTTTCACTTTCTGGGATGTTGAACTTGTACTGTAAACGAGGTTCTTGTAAACAGAGCCGTTCCAAACTTTGGGGTGGCTGTGTCTTTTTGATTTTAATTTCCCTAAGCTATAGGACCATAAGTGGCAGTGCCCTAGGCTCTGTTGCTTTGTTTTTTAGATGTTTCAGGAAACACCATACACTTCTCCCGAGTGTCTGTTGGCAATTTACATCCCGCCCATCAGCATAACAAGGCTCCCAGTTGTCCATGGCCTGTCCTGCCTTTCTGGATTTTACACTTTTTTCAGATGGCCCTTTTGACCGGGGGGAAGTGAGACTTCATTGTAGTGCAGATTTCCTTTGCAAGCTTGCTTGGTTGGCCAAAAAGGGCGTATGCGTTTTTTCCTGAATATATTCAGGAAAAAACGCATACGCCCTTTTTGGCCAAGTGCATCATTGTGGACGTTCTGCCTCTTTTCCTATGCTTTCAATGCAATTCCAGTCTACCTCCTGAAATCGGTTTCCTGCAATTCTGCCCCGCTTTCAAGTCCTCTTGGCAGCCTTACTTCAGTGTATTTTTGGACGATAGCTGTCATTTATAACTCTGCAGGTTTGTGAATTACAGTGCCCCTGGGCTCCTTTCTTCAACTCGCTTTCTTTTGAGCTGGCCGCAACACCGCAGGATGGCTTCAGGCCCTAATCTGGTTCCGGTACGGCACGCTGAGCCTTTGGTTATTTCCTCTTCCTGGTGGGAAATGAGAGTTAAATTTGCCCGTCCAGACACCTCCAGCTAGCCTCTCATTGGTTCTCGCTATTCTTGTTCATCTTCCGCAGAAATTGCAAACTGGGCCAAACAGGAGGTTAAAGGGACTGACTCTCCAAGTCGGGAGAGTGTTATAAAGCGTCTGGAATGTTGCACCCGAGTACCAGGGGAGGAAAACTGAGACATATTTGAACACGTCTCCCGTTCACATGGTTGATCATACTCTGGGTTCCACATGCATGTTTTAGCTGAAGGAAGAATACCTTAAACCTGGAGAGTTGAGACCCGTGTAATGGGTACCATGCAATATGACTTCAAAGGGTCTTCATTTGCTCACCGAACCTCTCCAATCCTATCACTGCTGCGTTTATTCCCCTGTACACACGCTTGATTCTCTTTTGGAGACATAGCAATCCATAGGTTTTAAGATACTTACTAGTCAGGTACATTCTTAGGGGTTTAATATGGGGTTTTGAGTCCATTTCGTTGAGCAAGGAGTAGCTCTTGTCTATTCCATATTTGGCTTAAGGAACTTTATCTGTGCTCATTTCAATCTCTGGTTTTATGCAGCACCCCAACTCACCTTTACCCTTAAGCAAGCATAAGTTGGTTTTCTAAATTTGAGACCCTGTTCTGTTCTGGAATGCAGTTCCTGTGTAGCCAAGTTTACATTCCGTGTATTAGTGATATCTTATGACGTTTCTTTTTCTGTGTGATTTATTTCAGTTAGAATCATCGTACCTGAATCCACTCATTATGCTGCTACAGGCCTGATGACATAGATTTCATTGCTGAGTGATACTGCATTGTACGTAAGTACCACAACTTCTTTATCCATTTTTCACTTTCTGCGATGTTGAACTTGTACTGTAAACGAGGTTCTTGTAAACAGAGGCGTCCCAAACTTTGGGGTGGCTGTGTGTTTTTGATTTTAATTTCCCTAAGCTATAGGACCATAAGTGGCAGTGCCCTAGGCTCTGTTGCTTTGTTTTTTAGATGTTTCAGGAAACACCATACACTTCTCCCGAGTGTCTGTTGGCAATTTACATCCCGCCGATCAGCATAACAAGGCTCCCAGTTCTCCATGGCCTGTCCTGCCTTTCTGGATTTTACACTTTTTTCAGATGGCCCTTTTGACCGGGGGGAAGTGAGACTTCATTGTAGTGCAGATTTCCTTTGCAAGCTTGCTTGGTTGGCCAAAAAGGGCGTATGCGTTTTTTCCTGAATATATTCAGGAAAAAACGCATACGCCCTTTTTGGCCAAGTGCATCATTGTGGACGTTCTGCCTCTTTTCCTATGCTTTCAATGCAATTCCAGTCTACCTCCTGAAATCGGTTTCCTGCAATTCTGCCCCGCTTTCAAGTCCTCTTGGCAGCCTTACTTCAGTCTATTTTTGGACGATAGCTGTCATTTATAACTCTGCAGGTTTGTGAATTACAGTGCCCCTGAGATCCTTTCTTCAACTCGCTTTCTTTTGAGCTGGCCGCAACACCGCAGGATGGCTTCAGGCCCTAATCTGGTTCCGGTACGGCACGCTGAGCCTTTGGTTATTTCCTCTTCCTGGTGGGAAATGAGAGTTAAATTTGCCCGTCCAGACACCTCCAGCTAGCCTCTCATTGGTTCTTGCTATTCCTGTTCATCTTCCGCAGAAATTGCAAACTGGGCCAAACAGGATGTTAAAGGGACTGACTCTCCAAGTGGGGAGAGTGTTAGTAAAGCGTCTGGAATGTTGCACCCGAGTACCAGGGTACGAAAACTGACATATTTGAACACGTCTCCCGATCACATGGTTGATCATACTCTAGGTTCTACATGCATGTTTTAGCTGAAGGAAGAATACCTTAAACCTGGGTAGTTGAAACCCGTGGAATGGGTACCATGCAATATGACTTCAAAGGGTCTTCATTTGCTCACCGAACCTCTCCAATCCTATCACTGCTGCGTTTATGCCCCTGTACACATGCTTGATTCTCTTTCGGAGACATAGCAATCCATAGGTTTTAAGATACTTACTAGACAGGTACATTCTTAGGCGTTTAATATGCGGTGTTGAGTCCATTTCGTTGAGCAAGGAGTAGCTCTTGTCTATTCCATATTTGACTTAAGGAACTTTATCTGTGCTCATTTCAATCTCTGGTTTTATGCAGCACCCCAACTCACCTTTACCCTTAAGCAAGCATAAGTTGGTTTTCTAAATTTGAGTCCCTGTTCTGTTCTGTAATTCCGTTCCTGTGTAGCCAAGTTTACATTCCGTGTATTACTGATATCTTATGATGTTTCTTTTTCTGTGTGACTTACTTCAGTTAGAATCATCATACCTGAATCCACTCATTGTGCTGCTAAGGGCCTGATGACACAGATTTCATTGCTGAGTGATATTGCTTTGTAAGTAAATACCACAACTTCTTTATCCATTTTTCACTTTCTGCGATGTTGAACTTGTACTGTAAATGAGGTTCTTGTAAACAGAGCCGTTCCAAACTTTGGGGTGGCTGTGTCTTTTTGATTTTAATTTCCCTAAGCTATAGGACCATAAGCGGAAGTGCCCTAGGTTCTGTTGCTTTGTTTTTTAGATGTTTCAGGAAACACCATACACTTCTCCTGAGTGGTTGTTGGCAATTTACATCCCGCCCATCAGCATAACAAGGCTCCCAGTTCTCCATGGCCTGTCCTGCCTTTCTGGATTTTACACTTTTTTCAGATGGCCCTTTTGACCGGGGGGAAGTGAGACTTCATTGTAGTGCAGATTTCCTTTGCAAGGTTGCTTGGTTGGCCAAAAAGGGCGTATGCGTTTTTTCCTGAATATATTCAAGAAAAAACGCATATGCCCTTTTTGGCCAAGTGCATCATTGTGGACGTTCTGCCTCTTTTCCTATGCTTTCAATGCAATTCCAGTCTACCTCCTGAAATCGGTTTCCTGCAATTCTGCCCCGCTTTCAAGTCCTCTTGGCAGCCTTACTTCAGTCTATTTTTGGACGATAGCTGTCATTTATAACTCTGCAGGTTTGTGAATTACAGTGCCCCTGAGCTCCTTTGTTCAACTCGCTTTCTTTTGAGCTGGCCGCAACACCGCAGGATGGCTTCAGGCCATAATCTGGTTCCGGTACGGCACGCTGAGCCTTTGGTTATTTCCTCTTCCTGGTGGGAAATGAGAGTTAAATTTGCCCGTCCAGACACCTCCAGCTAGCCTCTCATTGGTTCTTGCTATTCCTGTTCATCTTCCGCAGAAATTGCAAACTGGGCCAAACAGGAGGTTAAAGGCGCTGACGCTCCAAGTGGGGAGAGTGTTAGTAAAGCGTCTGGAATGTTGCACCCGAGTACCAGGGGAGGAAAACTGAGACATATTTGAACACGTCTCCCGTTCACATGGTTGATCATACTTGGGTTCCACATGCATGTTTTAGCTGAAGGAAGAATACCTTAAACCTGGGTAGTTGAAACCCATGGAATGGGTTCCATGCAATATGACTTCAAAGGGTCTTCATTTGCTCACCGAACCTCTCCAATCCTATCACTGCTGCGTTTATGCCCCTGTACACACGCTTGATTCTCTTTTGGAGACATAGAAATCCATAGGTTTTAAGATACTTACTAGTCAGGTACATTCTTAGGCGTTTAATATGGGGTGTTGAGTCCATTTCGTTGAGCAAGGAGTAGCTCTTGTCTATTCTATATTTGGCTTAAGGAACTTTATCTGTGCTCATTTCAATCTCTGGTTTTATGCAGCACCCCAACTCACCTTTCCCCTTAAGCAAGCATAAGTTGGTTTTCTAAATTTGAGACACTGTTCTGTTTTGGAATTCAGTTCCTGTGTAGCCAAGTTTACATTCCGTGTATTAGTGATATCTTATGATGTTTCTTTTTCTGTGTGACTTATTTCAGTTAGAATCATCGTACCTGAATCCACTCATTGTGCTGCTAAGGGCCTGATGACACAGATTTCATTGCTGAGTGATATTGCTTTGTAAGTAAATACCACAAGTTCTTTATCCATTTTTCACTTTCTGCGATGTTGAACTTGTACTGTAAACGAGGTTCTTGTAAACAGAGCCGTTCCAAACTTTGGGGTGGCTGTGTCTTTTTTATTTTAATTTCCCTAAGCTATAGGACCATAAGTGGAAGTGCCCTAGGTTTTGTTGCTTTGTTTTTTAGATGTTTCAGGAAACACCATACACTTCTCCCGAGGGGTTGTTGGCAATTTACATCCCGCCCATCAGCATAACAAGGCTCCCAGTTCTCCATGGCCTGTCCTGCCTTTCTGGATTTTACACTTTTTTCAGATGGCCCTTTTGACCGGGGGGAAGTGAGACTTCATTGTAGTGCAGATTTCCTTTGCAAGCTTGCTTGGTTGGCCAAAAAGGGCGTATGCGTTTTTTCCTGAATATATTCAGGAAAAAACGCATACACCCTTTTTGGCCAAGTGCATCATTGTGGACGTTCTGCCTCTTTTCCTATGCTTTCAATGCAATTCCAGTCTACCTCCTGAAATCGGTTTCCTGCAATTCTGCCCCACTTTGAAGTCCTCTTGGCAGCCTTACTTCAGTGTATTTTTGGACGATAGCTGTCATTTATAAGTCTGTAGGTTTGTGAATTACAGTGCCCCTGAGCTCCTTTCTTCAACTCGCTTTCTTTTGAGCTGGCCGCAACACCGCAGGATGGCTTCAGGCCCTAATCTCGTTCCGGTACGGCACGCTGAGCCTTTGGTTATTTCCTCTTCCTTGTGGGAAATGAGAGTTAAATTTGCCCGTCCAGACACCTCCAGCTAGCCTCTCATTGGTTCTCGCTATTCCTGTTCATCTTCCGCAGAAATTGCAAACTGGGACAAACAGGAGGTTAAAGGCGCTGACTCTCCAAGTGGGGAGAGTGTTAGTAAAGCGTCTGGAATGTTGCACCCGAGTACCAGGGGAGGAAAACTGAGACATATTTGAACACGTCTCCCGTTCACATGGTTGATCATCCTTGGGTTCCACATGAATGTTTTAGCTGAAGGAAGAATACCTTAAACCTGGAGAGTTGAGACCCGTGTAATGGGTACCATGCAATATGACTTCAAAGGGTCTTCATTTGCTCACCGAACCTCTCCAATCCTATCACTGCTGCGTTTATGCCCCTGTACACACGCTTGATTCTCTTTTGGAGACATAGCAATCCATAGGTTTTAAGATACTTACTAGTCAGGTACATTCTTAGGCGTTTAATATGGGGTGTTGAGTCCATTTCGTTGAGCAAGGAGTAGCTCTTGTCTATTCCATATTTGGCTTAAGGAACTTTATCTGTGCTCATTTCAATCTCTGGTTTTATGCAGCACCCCAACTCACCTTTACCCTTAAGCAAGCATAAGTTGGTTTTCTAAATTTGAGACACTGTTCTGTTTTGGAATTCAGTTCCTGTGTAGCCAAGTTTACATTCCGTGTATTAGTGATATCTTATGATGTTTCTTTTTCTGTGTGACTTATTTCAGTTAGAATCATCGTACCTGAATCAACTCATTGTGCTGCTAAGGACCTGATGACACAGATATCATTGCTGAGTGATATTGCTTTGTAAGTAAATACCACAACTTCTTTATCCATTTTTCACTTTCTGCGATGTTGAGCTTGTACTGTAAACGAGGTTCTTGTAAACAGAGCCGTTCCAAACTTTGGGGTGGCTGTGTCTTTTTGATTTTAATTTCCCTAAGCTATAGGACCATATGTGGAAGTGCCCTAGGTTCTGTTGCTTTGTTTTTTACATGTTTCAGGAAACACCATACACTTCTCCCGAGTGGTTGTTGGCAATTTACATCCCGCCCATCACCATAACAAGGCTCCCAGTTCTCCATGGCCTGTCTTGTCTTTCTGGATTTTACACTTTTTTCAGATGGCCCTTTTGACCGGGGGGAATTGAGACTTCATTGTAGTGCAGATTTCCTTTGCAAGCTTGCTTGGTTGGCCAAAAAGGGCGTATGCGTTTTTTCCTGAATATATTCAGGAAAAAACGCATACGCCCTTTTTGGCCAAGTGCATCATTGTGGACGTTCTGCCTCTTTTCCTATGCTTTCAATGCAATTCCAGTCTACCTCCTGAAATCGGTTTCCTGCAATTCTGCCCCGCTTTCAAGTCCTCTTGGCAGCCTTACTTCAGTCTATTTTTGGACGATAGCTGTCATTTATAAGTCTGCAGGTTTGTGAATTACAGTGCCCCTGAGCTCCTTTCTTCAACTCGCTTTCTTGTGACCTGGCCGCAACACCGCAGGATGGCTTCAGGCCCTAATCTGGTTCTGGCACGACACGCTGAGCCTTTGGTTAATTCCTCTTCCTGGTGGGAAATGAGAGTTAAATTTGCCCGTCCAGACACCTACAGCTAGTCTCTCATTGGTTCTCGCTATTCCTGTTCATCTTCCGCAGAAATTGCAAACTGGGCCAAACAGGAGGTTAAAGGGACTGACTCTCCAAGTCGGGAGAGTGTTAGTAAAGCGTCTGGAATGTTGCACCCGAGTACCAAGGGAGGAAAACTGAGACATATTTGATCACGTCTCCCGATCACATGGTTGATCATACTCTAGGTTCCACATGCATGTTTTAGCTGAAGGAAGAATACCTTAAACCTGGAGAGTTGAGACCCGTGGAATGGGTACCATGCAATATGACTTCAAAGGGTCTTCATTTGCTCACCGAACCTCTCCAATCCTATCACTGCTGCGTTTATGCCCCTGTACACATGCTTGATTCTCTTTCAGAGACATAGCAATCCATAGGTTTTAAGATACTTACTAGTCAGGTACATTCTTAGGCGTTTAATATGCGGTGTTGAGTCCATTTCGTTGAGCAAGGAGTAGCTCTTGTCTATTCCATATTTGACTTAAGGAACTTTATCTGTGCTCATTTCAATCTCTGGTTTTATGCAGCACCCCAACTCACCTTTACCCTTAAGCAAGCATAAGTTGGTTTTCTAAATTTGAGACCCTGTTCTGTTCTGTAATTCAGTTCCTGTGTAGCCAAGTTTACATTCCGTGTATTACTGATATCTTATGATGTTTCTTTTTCTGTGTGACTTATTTCAGTTAGAATCATCATACCTGAATCCACTCATTGTGATGCTAAGGGCCTGATGACATAGATTTCATTGCTGAGTGATATTGCTTTGTAAGTAAATACCACAACTTCTTTATCCATTTTTCACTTTCTGCGATGTTGAACTTGTACTGTAAACGAGGTTCTTGTAAACAGAGGCGTCCCAAACTTTGGGGTGGCTGTGTCTTTTTGATTTTAATTTCCCTAAGCTATAGGACCATAAGTGGCAGTGCCCTAGGCTCTGTTGCTTTGTTTTTTAGATGTTTCAGGAAACACCATACACTTCTCCGGAGTGGTTGTTGGCAATTTACATCCCGCCCATCAGCATAACAAGGCTCCCAGTTCTCCATGGCCTGTCCTGCCTTTCTGGATTTTACACTTTTTTCAGATGGCCCTTTTGACCGGGGGGAAGTGAGACTTCATTGTAGTGCAGATTTCCTTTGCAAGCTTGCTTGGTTGGCCAAAAAGGGCGTATGCGTTTTTTCCTGAATATATTCAGGAAAAAACGCATACGCCCTTTTTGGCCAAGTGCATCATTGTGGACGTTCTGCCTCTTTTCCTATGCTTTCAATGCAATTCCAGTCTACCTCCTGAAATCGGTTTCCTGCAATTCTGCCCCGCTTTCAAGTCCTCTTGGCAGCCTTACTTCAGTCTATTTTTGGACGATAGCTGTCATTTATAACTCTGCAGGTTTGTGAATTACAGTGCCCCTGAGCTCCTTTCTTCAACTCGCTTTTTTTGAGCTGGCCGCAACACCGCAGGATGGCTTCAGGCCCTAATCTGGTTCCGGTACGGCACGCTGAGCCTTTGGTTATTTCCTCTTCCTGGTGGGAAATGAGAGTTAAATTTGCCCGTCCAGACACCTCCAGCTAGCCTCTCATTGGTTCTTGCTATTCCTGTTCATCTTCCGCAGAAATTGCAAACTGGGCCAAACAGGAGGTTAAAGGGACTGACTCTCCAAGTGGGGAGAGTGTTAGGAAAGCGTCTGGAATGTTGCACCCGAGTACCAGGGTACGAAAACTGACATATTTGAACACGTCTCCCGATCACATGGTTGATCATACTCTAGGTTCCACATGCATGTTTTAGCTGAAGGAAGAATACCTTAAACCTGGGTAGTTGAAACCCGTGGAATGGGTACCATGCAATATGACTTCAAAGGGTCTTCATTTGCTCACCGAACCTCTCCAATCCTATCACTGCTGCGTTTATGCCCCTGTACACATGCTTGATTCTCTTTCGGAGACATAGCAATCCATAGGTTTTAAGATACTTACTAGTCAGGTACATTCTTAGGCGTTTAATATGCGGTGTTGAATCCATTTCGTTGAGCAAGGAGTAGCTCTTGTCTATTCCATATTTGACTTAAGGAACTTTATCTGTGCTCATTTCAATCTCTGGTTTTATGCAGCACCCCAACTCACCTTTACCCTTAAGCAAGCATAAGTTGGTTTTCTAAATTTGAGTCCCTGTTCTGTTCTGTAATTCAGTTCCTGTGTAGCCAAGTTTACATTCCGTGTATTACTGATATCTTATGATGTTTCTTTTTCAGTGTGACTTACTTCAGTTAGAATCATCATACCTGAATCCACTCATTGTGCTGCTAAGGGCCTGATGACACAGATTTCATTGCTGAGAGATATTGCTTTGTAAGTAAATACCACAACTTCTTTATCCATTTTTCACTTTCTGCGATGTTGAACTTGTACTGTAAACGAGGTTCTTGTAAACAGAGCCGTTCCAAACTTTCGGGTGGCTGTGTCTTTTTGATTTTAATTTCCCTAAGCTATAGGACCATAAGTGGAAGTGCCCTAGGTTCTGTTGCTTTGTTTTTTAGATGTTTCAGGAAACACCATACACTTCTCCCAAGTGTCTGTTGGCAATTTACATCCCGCCCATCAGCATAACAAGGCTCCCAGTTCTCCATGGCCTGTCCTGCCTTTCTGGATTTTACACTTTTTTCAAATGGCCCTTTTGACCGGGGGGAAGTGAGACTTCATTGTAGTGCAGATTTCCTTTGCAAGCTTGCTTGGTTGGCCAAAAAGGGCGTATGCGTTTTTTCCTGAATATATTCAGGAAAAAACGCATACGCCCTTTTTGGCCAAGTGCATCATTGTGGACGTTCTGCCTCTTTTCCTATGCTTTCAATGCAATTCCAGTCTACCTCCTGAAATCGGTTTCCTGCAATTCTGCCCCGCTTTCAAGTCCTCTTGGCAGCCTTACTTCAGTCTATTTTTGGACGATAGCTGTCATTTATAAGTCTGCAGGTTTGTGAATTACAGTGCCCCTGAGCTCCTTTCTTCAACTCGCTTTCTTGTGACCTGGCCGCAACACCGCAGGATGGCTTCAGGCCCTAATCTGGTTCTGGCACGACACACTGAGCCTTTGGTTAATTCCTCTTCCTGGTGGGAAATGAGAGTTAAATTTGCCCGTCCAGACACCTCCAGCTAGTCTCTCATTGGTTCTCGCTATTCCTGTTCATCTTCCGCAGAAATTGCAAACTGGGCCAAACAGGAGGTTAAAGGGACTGACTCTCCAAGTCGGGAGAGTG
This sequence comes from Delphinus delphis, assembly GCF_949987515.2. NCBI lineage: Eukaryota > Metazoa > Chordata > Mammalia > Artiodactyla > Delphinidae > Delphinus > Delphinus delphis. The sequence goes on along the minus strand of NW_027192915.1, from coordinate 129,926 downwards.
TTAGTAAAGCGTCTGGAATGTTGCACCCGAGTACCAGGGGAGGAAAACTGAGACATATTTGAACATGTCTCCCGATCACATGGTTGATCATACTCTAGGTTCCACATGCATGTTTTAGCTGAAGGAAGAATACCTTAAACCTGGAGAGTTGAGACCCGTGTAATGGGTACCATGCAATATGACTTCAAAGGGTCTTCATTTGCTCACCGAACCTCTCCAATCCTATCACTGCTGCGTTTATGCCCCTGTACACATGCTTGATTCTCTTTCAGAGACATAGCAATCCATAGGTTTTAAGATACTTACTAGTCAGGTACATTCTTAGGCGTTTAATATGCGGTGTTGAGTCCATTTCGTTGAGCAAGGAGTAGCTCTTGTCTATTCCATATTTGAGTTAAGGAACTTTATCTGTGCTCATTTCAATCTCTGGTTTTATGCAGCACCCCAACTCACCTTTCCCCTTAAGCAAGCATAAGTTGGTTTTCTGAATTTGAGACCCTGTTCTGTTCTGGAATGCAGTTCCTGTGTAGCCAAGTTTACATTCCGTGTATTAGTGATATCTTATGATGTTTCTTTTTCTGTGTGACTTATTTCAGTTAGAATCATCGTACCTGAATCCACTCATTATGCTGCTACAGGCCTGATGACATAGATTTCATTGCTGAGTGATACTGCATTGTACGTAAGTACCACAAGTTCTTTATCCATTTTTCACTTTCTGCGATGTTGAACTTGTACTGTAAACGAGGTTCTTGTAAACAGAGGCGTCCCAAACATTGGGGTGGCTGTGTCTTTTTGATTTTAATTTCCCTAAGCTATAGGACCATAAGTGGCAGTGCCCTAGGCTCTGTTGCTTTGTTTTTTAGATGTTTCAGGAAACACCATACACTTCTCCCGAGTGTCTGTTGGCAATTTACATCCCGCCCATCAGCATAACAAGGCTCCCAGTTGTCCATGGCCTGTCCTGCCTTTCTGGATTTTACACTTTTTTCAGATGGCCCTTTTGACCGGGGGGAAGTGAGACTTCATTGTAGTGCAGATTTCCTTTGCAAGCTTGCTTGGTTGGCCAAAAAGGGCGTATGCGTTTTTTCCTGAATATATTCAGGAAAAAACGCATACGCCCTTTTTGGCCAAGTGCATCATTGTGGACGTTCTGCCTCTTTTCCTATGCTTTCAATGCAATTCCAGTCTACCTCCTGAAATCGGTTTCCTGCAATTCTGCCCCGCTTTCAAGTCCTCTTGGCAGCCTTACTTCAGTCTATTTTTGGACGATAGCTGTCATTTATAACTCTGCAGGTTTGTGAATTACAGTGCCCCTGAGCTCCTTTCTTCAACTCGCTTTCTTTTGAGCTGGCCGCAACACCGCAGGATGGCTTCAGGCCCTAATCTGGTTCCGGTACGGCACGCTGAGCCTTTGGTTATTTCCTCTTCCTGGTGGGAAATGAGAGTTAAATTTGCCCGTCCAGACACCTCCAGCTAGCCTCTCATTGGTTCTTGCTACTCCTGTTCATCTTCCGCAGAAATTGCAAACTGGGCCAAACAGGAGGTTAAAGGGACTGACTCTCCAAGTGGGGAGAGTGTTAGTAAAGCGTCTGGAATGTTGCACCCGAGTACCAGGGTACGAAAACTGACATATTTGAACACGTCTCCCGATCACATGGTTGATCATACTCTAGGTTCCACATGCATGTTTTAGCTGAAGGAAGAATACCTTAAACCTGGGTAGTTGAAACCCGTGGAACGGGTACCATGCAATATGGCTTCAAAGGGTCTTCATTTGCTCACCGAACCTCTCCAATCCTATCACTGCTGCGTTTATGCCCCTGTACACATGCTTGATTCTCTTTCGGAGACATAGCAATCCATAGGTTTTAAGATACTTACTAGTCAGGTACATTCTTAGGCGTTTAATATGCGGTGTTGACTCCATTTCGTTGAGCAAGGAGTAGCTCTTGTCTATTCCATATTTGGCTTAAGGAACTTTATCTGTGCTCATTTCAATCTCTGGTTTTATGCAGCACCCCAACTCACCTTTACCCTTAAGCAAGCATAAGTTGGTTTTCTAAATTTGAGTCCCTGTTCTGTTCTGTAATTCAGTTCCTGTGTAGCCAAGTTTACATTCCGTGTATTACTGATATCTTATGATGTTTCTTTTTCTGTGTGACTTACTTCAGTTAGAATCATCATACCTGAATCCACTCATTGTGCTGCTAAGGGCCTGATGACACAGATTTCATTGCTGAGTGATATTGCTTTGTAAGTAAATACCACAAGTTCTTTATCCATTTTTCACTTTCTGCGATGTTGAACTTGTACTGTAAACGAGGTTCTTGTAAACAGAGCCGTTCCAAACTTTGGGGTGGCTGTGTCTTTTTGATTTTAATTTCCCTAAGCTATAGGACCATAAGTGGAAGTGCCCTAGGTTCTGTTGCTTTGTTTTTTAGATGTTTCAGGAAACACCATACACTTCTCCCGAGTGGTTGTTGGCAATTTACATCCCGCCCATCGCATAACAAGGCTCCCATTTCTCCATGGCCTGTCCTGCCTTTCTGGATTTTACACTTTTTCAGATGGCCCTTTTGACCGGGGGGAAGTGAGACTTCATTGTAGTGCAGATTTCCTTTGCAAGCTTGCTTGGTTGGCCAAAAAGGGCGTATGCGTTTTTTCCTGAATATATTCAGGAAAAAACGCATACGCCCTTTTTGGCCAAGTGCATCATTGTGGACGTTCTGCCTCTTTTCCTATGCTTTCAATGCAATTCCAGTCTACCTCCTGAAATCGGTTTCCTGCAATTCTGCCCCGCTTTCAAGTCCTCTTGGCAGCCTTACTTCAGTCTATTTTTGGACGATAGCTGTCATTTATAACTCTGCAGGTTTGTGAATTACAGTGCCCCTGAGCTCCTTTCTTCAACTCGCTTTCTTTTGAGCTGGCTGCAACACCGCAGGATGGCTTCAGGCCCTAATATGGTTCCGGTACGGCATGCTGAGCCTTTGGTTATTTCCTCTTCCTGGTGGGAAATGAGAGTTAAATTTGCCCGTCCAGACACCTCCAGCTAGCCTCTCATTGGTTCTCGCTATTCCTGTTCATCTTCCGCAGAAATTGCAAACTGGGCCAAACAGGAGGTTAAAGGCGCTGACTCTCCAAGTGGGGAGAGTGTTAGTAAAGCGTCTGGAATGTTGCACCCGAGTACCAGGGGAGGAAAACTGAGACATATTTGAACACGTCTCCCGATCACATGGTTGATCATACTCTAGGTTCCACATGCATGTTTTAGCTGAAGGAAGAATACCTTAAACCTGGAGAGTTGAGACCCGTGGAATGGGTACCATGCAATATGACTTCAAAGGGTCTTCATTTGCTCACCGAACCTCTCCAATCCTATCACTGCTGCGTTTATGCCCCTGTACACATGCTTGATTCTCTTTCAGAGACATAGCAATCCATAGGTTTTAAGATACTTACTAGTCAGGTACATTCTTAGGCGTTTAATATGCGGTGTTGAGTCCATTTCGTTGAGCAAGGAGTAGCTCTTGTCTATTCCATATTTGACTTAAGGAACTTTATCTGTGCTCATTTCAATCTCTGGTTTTATGCAGCACCCCAACTCACCTTTACCCTTAAGCAAGCATAAGTTGGTTTTCTAAATTTGAGACACTGTTCTGTTTTGGAATTCAGTTCCTGTGTAGCCAAGGTTACATTCCGTGTATTAGTGATATCTTATGATGTTTCTTTTTCTGTGTGACTTATTTCAGTTAGAATCATCGTACCTGAATCCACTCATTGTGCTGCTAACGGCCTGATGACACAGATATCATTGCTGAGTGATATTGCTTTGTAAGTAAATACCACAACTTCTTTATCCATTTTTCACTTTCTGCGATGTTGAACTTGTACTGTAAACGAGGTTCTTGTAAACAGAGCCGTTCCAAACTTTGGGGTGGCTGTGTCTTTTTGATTTTAATTTCCCTAAACTATAGGACCATATGTGGAAGTGCCCTAGGTTCTGTTGCTTTGTTTTTTACATGTTTCAGGAAACACCATACACTTCTCCCGAGTGGTTGTTGGCAATTTACATCCCGCCCATCACCATAACAAGGCTCCCAATTCTCCATGGCCTGTCTTGTCTTTCTGGATTTTACACTTTTTTCAGATGGCCCTTTTCACCAGGGGGAAGTGAGACTTCATTGTAGTGCAGATTTCCTTTGCAAGCTTGCTTGGTTGGCCAAAAAGGGCGTATGCGTTTTTTCCTGAATATATTCAGGAAAAAACGCATACGCCCTTTTTGGCCAAGTGCATCATTGTGGACGTTCTGCCTCTTTTCCTATGCTTTCAATGCAATTCCAGTCTACCTCCTGAAATCGGTTTCCTGCAATTCTGCCCCGCTTTCAAGTCCTCTTGGCAGCCTTACTTCAGTCTATTTTTGGACGATAGCTGTCATTTATAACTCTGCAGGTTTGTGAATTACAGTGCCCCTGGGCTCCTTTCTTCAACTCGCTTTCTTTTGAGCTGGCCGCAACACCACAGGATGGCTTCAGGCCCTAATCTGGTTCCGGTACGGCACGCTGAGCCTTTGGTTATTTCCTCTTCCTGTTGGGAAATGAGAGTTAAATTTGCCCGTCCAGACACCTCCAGCTAGCCTCTCATTGGTTCTCGCTATTCCTGTTCATCTTCCGCAGAAATTGCAAACTGGGCCAAACAGGAGGTTAAAGGGACTGACTCTCCAAGTCGGGAGAGTGTTATAAAGCGTCTGGAATGTTGCACCCGAGTACCAGGGGAGGAAAACTGAGACATATTTGAACACGTCTCCCGTTCACATGGTTGATCATACTCTGGGTTCCACATGCATGTTTTAGCTGAAGGAAGAATACCTTAAACCTGGAGAGTTCAGACCCGTGTAATGGGTACCATGCAATATGACTTCAAAGGGTCTTCATTTGCTCACCGAACCTCTCCAATCCTATCACTGCTGCATTTATTCCCCTGTACACACGCTTGATTCTCTTTTGGAGACATAGCAATCCATAGGTTTTAAGATACTTACTAGTCAGGTACATTCTTAGGGGTTTAATATGGGGTTTTGAGTCCATTTCCTTGAGCAAGGAGTAGCTCTTGTCTATTCCATATTTGGCTTAAGGAACTTTATCTGTGCTCATTTCAATCTCTGGTTTTATGCAGCACCCCAACTCACCTTTACCCTTAAGCAAGCATAAGTTGGTTTTCTAAATTTGAGACCCTGTTCTGTTCTGTAATTCAGTTCCTGTGTAGCCAAGTTTACATTCCGTGTATTACTGATATCTTATGATGTTTCTTTTTCTGTGTGACTTATTTCAGTTAGAATCATCATACCTGAATCCACTCATTGTGCTGCTACGGGCCTGATGACACAGATTTCATTGCTGAGTGATATTGCTTTGTAAGTAAATACCACAACTTCTTTATCCATTTTTCACTTTCTGGGATGTTGAACTTGTACTGTAAACGAGGTTCTTGTAAACAGAGCCGTTCCAAATTTTGGGGTGGCTGTGTCTTTTTGATTTTAATTTCCCTAAGCTATAGGACCATAAGTGGAAGTGCCCTAGGTTCTGTTGCTTTGTTTTTTAGATGTTTCAGGAAACACCATACACTTCTCCCGAGTGGTTGTTGGCAATTTACATCCCGCCCATCAGCATAACAAGGCTCCCAGTTCTCCATGGCCTGTCCTGCCTTTCTGGATTTTACACTTTTTTCAGATGGCCCTTTTGACCGGGAGGAAGTGAGACTTCATTGTAGTGCAGATTTCCTTTGCAAGCTTGCTTGGTTGGCCAAAAAGGGCGTATGCGTTTTTTCCTGAATATATTCAGGAAAAAACGCATACGCCCTTTTTGGCCAAGTGCATCATTGTGGACGTTCTGCCTCTTTTCCTATGCTTTCAATGCAATTCCAGTCTACCTCCTGAAATCGGTTTCCTGCAATTCTGCCCCGCTTTCAAGTCCTCTTGGCAGCCTTACTTCAGTCTATTTTTGGACGATAGCTGTCATTTATAACTCTGCAGGTTTGTGAATTACAGTGCCCCTGGGCTCCTTTCTTCAACTCGCTTTCTTTTGAGCTGGCCGCAACACCACAGGATGGCTTCAGGCCCTAATCTGGTTCCGGTACGGCACGCTGAGCCTTTGGTTATTTCCTCTTCCTGGTGGGAAATGAGAGTTAAATTTGCCCGTCCAGACACCTCCAGCTAGCCTCTCATTGGTTCTCGCTATTCCTGTTCATCTTCCGCAGAAATTGCAAACTGGGCCAAACAGGAGGTTAAAGGGACTGACTCTCCAAGTCGGGAGAGTGTTATAAAGCGTATGGAATGTTGCACCCGAGTACCAGGGGAGGAAAACTGAGACATATTTGAACACGTCTCCCGTTCACATGGTTGATCATACTCTGGGTTCCACATGCATGTTTTAGCTGAAGGAAGAATACCTTAAACCTGGAGAGTTGAGACCCGTGTAATGGGTACCATGCAATATGACTTCAAAGGGTCTTCATTTGCTCACCGAACCTCTCCAATCCTATCACTGCTGCATTTATTCCCCTGTACACACGCTTGATTCTCTTTTGGAGACATAGCAATCCATAGGTTTTAAGATACTTACTAGTCAGGTACATTCTTAGGGGTTTAATATGGGGTTTTGAGTCCATTTCGTTGAGCAAGGAGTAGCTCTTGTCTATTCCATATTTGGCTTAAGGAACTTTATCTGTGCTCATTTCAATCTCTGGTTTTATGCAGCACCCCAACTCACCTTTCCCCTTAAGCAAGCATAAGTTGGTTTTCTAAATTTGAGACCCTGTTCTGTTCTGGAATGCAGTTCCTGTGTAGCCAAGTTTACATTCCGTGTATTAGTGATATCTTATGATGTTTCTTTTTCTGTGTGACTTATTTCAGTTAGAATCATCGTACCTGAATCCACTCATTATGCTGCTACAGGCCTGATGACATAGATTTCATTGCTGAGTGATACTGCATTGTACGTAAGTACCACAAGTTCTTTATCCATTTTTCACTTTCTGCGATGTTGAACTTGTACTGTAAACGAGGTTCTTGTAAACAGAGGCGTCCCAAACTTTGGGGTGGCTGTGTCTTTTTGATTTTAATTTCCCTAATCTATAGGACCATAAGTGGCAGTGCCCTAGGCTCTGTTGCTTTGTTTGTTAGATGTTTCAGGAAACACCATACACTTCTCCCGAGTGTCTGTTGGCAATTTACATCCCGCCCATCAGCATAACAAGGCTCCCAGTTGTCCATGGCCTGTCCTGCCTTTCTGGATTTTACACTTTTTTCAGATGGCCCTTTTGACCGGGGGGAAGTGAGACTTCATTGTAGTGCAGATTTCCTTTGCAAGCTTGCTTGGTTGGCCAAAAAGGGCGTGTGCGTTTTTTCCTGAATATATTCAGGAAAAAACGCACACGCCCTTTTTGGCCAAGTGCATCATTGTGGACGTTCTGCCTCTTTTCCTATGCTTTCAATGCAATTCCAGTCTACCTCCTGAAATCGGTTTCCTGCAATTCTGCCCCGCTTTCAAGTCCTCTTGGCAGCCTTACTTCAGTCTATTTTTGGACGATAGCTGTCATTTATAACTCTGCAGGTTTGTGAATTACAGTGCCCCTGAGCTCCTTTCTTCAACTCGCTTTCTTTTGAGCTGGCCGCAACACCGCAGGATGGCTTCAGGCCCTAATCTGGTTCCGGTACGGCACGCTGAGCCTTTGGTTATTTCCTCTTCCTGGTGGGAAATGAGAGTTAAATTTGCCCGTCCAGACACCTCCACCTAGCCTCTCATTGGTTCTTGCTATTCCTGTTCATCTTCCGCAGAAATTGCAAACTGGGCCAAACAGGACGTTAAAGGGACTGACTCTCCAAGTCGGGAGAGTGTTAGTAAAGCGTCTGGAATGTTGCACCCGAGTACCAGGGTACGAAAACTGACATATTTGAACACGTCTCCCGATCACATGGTTGATCATACTCTAGGTTCCACATGCATGTTTTAGCTGAAGGAAGAATACCTTAAACCTGGGTAGTTGAAACCCGTGGAATGGGTACCATGCAATATGAATTCAAAGGGTCTTCATTTGCTCACCGAACCTCTCCAATCCTATCACTGCTGCGTTTATGCCCCTGTACACACGCTTGATTCTCTTTTGGAGACATAGCAATCCATAGGTTTTAAGATACTTACTAGTCAGGTACATTCTTAGGCGTTTAATATGGGTTGTTGAGTCATTTCGTTGAGCAAGGAGTAGCTCTTGTCTATTCCATATTTGGCTTAAGGAACTTTATCTGTGCTCATTTCAATCTCTGGTTTTATGCAGCACCCCAACTCACCTTTCCCCTTAAGCAAGCATAAGTTGGTTTTCTAAATTTGAGTCCCTGTTTTGTTCTGTAATTCAGTTCCTGTGTAGCCAAGTTTACATTCCATGTATTAGTGATATCTTATGATGTTTCTTTTTCTGTGTGACTTATTTCAGTTAGAATCATCGTACCTGAATCCACTCATTGTGCTGCTAAGGGCCTGATGACACAGATTTCATTGCTGAGTGATATTGCTTTGTAAGTAAATACCACAACTTCTTTATCCATTTTTCACTTTCTGCGATGTTGAACTTGTACTGTAAACGAGGTTCTTGTAAACAGAGCCGTTCCAAACTTTGGGGTGGCTGTGTCTTTTTGATTTTAATTTCCCTAAGCTATAGGACCGTAAGTGGAAGTGCCCTAGGTTCTGTTGCTTTGTTTTTTACATGTTTCAGGAAACACCATACACTTCTCCCGAGTGGTTGTTGGCAATTTACATCCCGCCCATCAGCATAACAAGGCTCCCAGTTCTCCATGGCCTGTCCTGCCTTTCTGGATTTTACACTTTTTTCAGATGGCCCTTTTGACCGGGGGGAAGTGAGACTTCATTGTAGTGCAGATTTCCTTTGCAAGCTTGCTTGGTTGGCCAAAAAGGGCGTATGCGTTTTTTCCTGAATATATTCAGGAAAAAACGCATACGCCCTTTTTGGCCAAGTGCATCATTGTGGACGTTCTGCCTCTTTTCCTATGCTTTCAATGCAATTCCAGTCTACCTCCTGAAATCGGTTTCCTGCAATTCTGCCCCACTTTCAGGTCCTCTTGGCAGCCTTACTGCAGTCTATTTTTGGACGATAGCTGTCATTTATAAGTCTGCAGGTTTGTGAATTACAGTGCCCCTGAGCTCCTTTCTTCAACTCGCTTTCTTGTGACCTGGCCGCAACACCGCAGGATGGCTTCAGGCCCTAATCTGGTTCTGGCACGGCACGCTGAGCCTTTGGTTAATTCCTCTTCCTGGTGGGAAATGAGAGTTAAATTTGCCCGTCTAGACACCTCCAGCTAGTGTCTCATTGGTTCTCGCTATTCCTGTTCATCTTCCGCAGAAATTGCAAACTGGGCCAAACAGGAGGTTAAAGGGACTGACTCTCCAAGTCAGGAGAGTGTTAGTAAAGCGTCTGGAATGTTGCACCCGAGTACCAGGGGAGGAAAACTGAGACATATTTGAACACGTCTCCCGATCACATGGTTGATCATACTCTAGGTTCCACATGCATGTTTTAGCTGAAGGAAGAATACCTTAAACCTGGAGACTTGAGACCCGTGTAATGCGTACCATGCAATATGACTTCAAAGGGTCTTCATTTGCTCACCAAACCTCTCCAATCCTATCACTGCTGCGTTTATGCCCCTGTACACACGCTTGATTCTCTTTTGGAGACATAGCAATCCATTGGTTTTAAGATACTTACTAGTCAGGTACATTCTTAGGCGTTTAATATGGGGTGTTGAGTCCATTTCGTTGAGCAAGGAGTAGCTCTTGTCTATTCCATATTTGGCTTAAGGAACTTTATCTGTGCTCATTTCAATCTCTGGTTTTATGTAGCACCCCAACTCACCTTTCCCCTTAAGCAAGCATAAGTTGGTTTTCTAAATTTGAGACCCTGTTCTGTTTTGGAATGCAGTTCCTGTGTAGCCAAGTTTACATTCCGTGTATTAGTGATATCTTATGATGTTTCTTTTTCTGTGTGACTTATTTCAGTTAGAATCATCGTACCTGAATCCACTCATTATGCTGCTACGGGCCTGATGACATAGATGTCATTGCTGAGTGATACTGCATTGTACGTAAGTACCACAATTTCTTTATCCATTTTTCACTTTCTGCGATGTTGAACTTGTACTGTAAACGAGGTTCTTGTAAACAGAGCCGTTCCAAACTTTGGGGTGGCTGTGTCTTTTTGAATTTAATTTCCCTAAGCTATAGGACCATAAGTGAAAGTGCCCTAGGCTCTGTTGCTTTGTTTTTTAGATGTTTCAGGAAACACCATACACTTCTCCCGAGTGGTTGTTGGCAATTTACATCCCGCCCATCAGCATAACAAGGCTCCCAGTTCTCCATGGCCTGTCCTGCCTTTCTGTATTTTACACTTTTTTCAGATGGCCCTTTTGACCGGGGGGAAGTGAGACTTCATTGTAGTGCAGATTTCCTTTGCAAGCTTGTTTGGTTGGCCAAAAAGGGCGTATGCGTTTTTTCCTGAATATATTCAGGACAAAATGCATACGCCCTTTTTGGCCAAGTGCATCATTGTGGACGTTCTGCCTCTTTTCCTATGCTTTCAATGCAATTCCAGTCTACCTCCTGAAATCGGTTTCCTGCAATTCTGCCCTGCTTTCAAGTCCTCTTGGCAGCCTTACTTCAGTCTATTTTTGGACGATAGCTGTCATTTATAACTCTGCAGGTTTGTGAATTACAGTGCCCCTGAGCTCCTTTCTTCGACTCGCTTTCTTTTGAGCTGGCCGCAACACCGCAGGATGGCTTCAGGCCCTAATCTGGTTCCGGCACGGCACGCTGAGCCTTTGGTTAATTCCTCTTCCTGGTGGGAAATGAGAGTTAAATTTGCCCGTCCAGACACCTCCAGATAGCCTCTCATTGGTTCTCGCTATTCCTGTTCATCTTCCGCAGAAATTGCAAACTGGGCCAAACAGGAGGTTAAAGGGACTGACTCTCCAAGTCGGGAGAGTGTTAGTAAAGCGTCTGGAATGATCCACCGAGTACCAGGGTACGAAAACTGAGACATATTTGAACACGTCTCCCGATCACATGGTTGATCATACTCTAGGTTCCACATGCATGTTTTAGCTGAAGGAAGAATAACTTAAACCTGGGTAGTTGAAACCCGTGGAATGGGTACCATGCAATATGACTTCAAAGGGTCTTCATTTGCTCACCGAACCTCTCCAATCCTATCACTGCTGCGTTTATGCCCCTGTACACATGCTTGATTCTCTTTTGGAGACATAGCAATCCATAGGTTTTAAGATACTTACTAGTCAGGTACATTCTTAGGCGTTTAATATGGGGTGTTGAGTCCATTTCGTTGAGCAAGGAGTAGCTCTTGTCTATTCCATATTTGGCTTAAGGAACTTTATCTGTGCTCATTTCAATCTCTGGTTTTATGCAGCACCCCAACTCACCTTTACCCTTAAGCAAGCATAAGTTGGTTTTCTAAATTTGAGACCCTGTTCTGTTCTGTAATTCAGTTCCTCTGTAGCCAAGTTTACATTCCGTGTATTACTGATATCTTATGATGTTTCTATTTCTGTGTGACTTATTTCAGTTAGAATCATCGTACCTGAATCCACTCATTATGCTGCTACGGGCCTGATGACATAGATTTCATTGCTGAGTGATATTGCTTTGTAAGTAAATACCACAACTTCTTTATCCATTTTTCACTTTCTGCGATGTTGAACTTGTACTGTAAACGAGGTTCTTGTAAACAGAGCTTTTCCAAACTTTGGGGTGGCTGTGTCTTTTTGATTTTAATTTCCCTAAGCTATAGGACCATAAGTGGAAGTGCCCTAGGCTCTGTTGCTTTGTTTTTTAGATGTTTCAGGAAACACCATACACTTCTCCCGAGTGTCTGTTGGCAATTTACATCCCGCCCATCAGCATAACAAGGCTCCCAGTTCTCCATGGCCTGTCCTGCCTTTCTGGATTTTACACTTTTTTCAGATGGCCCTTTTGACCGGGGGGAAGTGAGACTTCATTGTAGTGCAGATTTCCTTTGCAAGCTTGCTTGGTTGGCCAAAAAGGGCGTATGCGTTTTTTCCTGAATATATTCAGGAAAAAACACATACGCCCTTTTTGGCCAAGTGCATCATTGTGGACGTTCTGCCTCTTTTCCTATGCTTTCAATGCAATTCCAGTCTACCTCCTGCAATCGGTTTCCTGCAATTCTGCCCCGCTTTCAAGTCCTCTTGGCAGCCTTACTTCAGTCTATTTTTGGACGATAGCTGTCATTTATAACTCTGCAGGTTTGTGAATTACAGTGCCCCTGGGCTCCTTTCTTCAACTCGCTTTCTTTTGAGCTGGCCGCAACACCGCAGGATGGCTTAAGGCCCTAATCTGGTTCCGGCACGGCACGCTGAGCCTTTGGTTAATTCCTCTTCCTGGTGGGAAATGAGAGTTAAATTTGCCCGTCCAGACACCTCCAGCTAGCCTCTCATTGGTTCTCGCTATTCCTGTTCATCTTCTGCAGAAATTGCAAACTGGGCCAAACAGGAGGTTAAAGACGCTGACTCTCCAAGTGGGGAGAGTGTTAGTAAAGCGTCTGGAATGTTGCACCCGAGTACCAGGGGAGGAAAACTGAGACATATTTGAACACGTCTCCCGTTCACATGGTTGATCATACTTGGGTTCCACATGCATGTTTTAGCTGAAGGAAGAATACCTTAAACCTGGAGAGTTGAGACCCGTGTAATGCGTACCATGCAATATGACTTCAAAGGGTCTTCATTTGCTCACCGAACCTCTCCAATCCTATCACTGCTGCGTTTATGCCCCTGTACACATGCTTGATTCTCTTTTGGAGACATAGCAATCCATAGATTTTATGATACTTACTAGTCAGGTACATTCTTAGGCGTTTAATATGCGGTGTTGAGTCCATTTCGTTGAGCAAGGAGTAGCTCTTGTCTATTCCATATTTGGCTTAAGGAACTTTATCTGTGCTCATTTCAATCTCTGGTTTTATGCAGCACCCCAACTCTCCTTTACCCTTAAGCAAGCATAAGTTGGTTTTCTAAATTTGAGACCCTGTTCTGTTCTGTAATTCAGTTCCTGTGTAGCCAAGTTTACATTCCGTGTATTACTGATATCTTATGATGTTTCTTTTTCTGTGTGACTTACTTCAGTTAGAATCATCATACCTGAATCCACTCATTGTGCTGCTAAGGGCCTGATGACACAGATTTCATTGCTGAGTGATATTGCTTTGTAAGTAAATACCACATCTTCTTTATCCATTTTTCACTTTCTGCGATGTTGAACTTGTACTGTAAACGTGGATCTTGTAAACGGAGCCGTTCCAAACTTTGGGGTGGCTGTGTCTTTTTGATTTTAATTTCCCTAAGCTATAGGACCATAAGTGGAAGTGCCCTAGGTTCTGTTGCTTTGTTTTTTAGATGTTTCAGGAAACACCATACACTTATCCCGAGTGGTTGTTGGCAATTTACATCCTGCCCATCAGCATAACAAGGCTCCCAGTTCTCCATGGCCTGTCCTGCCTTTCTGGATTTTACACTTTTTTCAGATGGCCCTTTTGACCGGGGGGAAGTGAGACTTCTTTGTAGTGCAGATTTCCTTTGCAAGCTTGCTTGGTTGGCCAAAAAGGGCGTATGCGTTTTTTCCTGAATATATTCAGGAAAAAACGCATACGCCCTTTTTGGCCAAGTGCATCATTGTGGACGTTCTGCCTCTTTTCCTATGCTTTCAATGCAAATCCACTCTACCTCCTGAAATCGGTTTCCTGCAATTCTGCCCCGCTTTCAAGTCCTCTTGGCAGCCTTACTTCAGTCTATTTTTGGACGATAGCTGTCATTTATAACTCTGCAGGTTTGTGAATTACAGTGCCCCTGAGCTCCTTTGTTCAACTCGCTTTCTTTTGAGCTGGCCGCAACACCGCAGGATGGCTTCAGGCCATAATCTGGTTCCGGTACGGCACGCTGAGCCTTTGGTTATTTCCTCTTCCTGGTGGGAAATGAGAGTTAAATTTGCCCGTCCAGACACCTCCAGCTAGCCTCTCATTGGTTCTCGCAATTCCTGTTCATCTTCCGCAGAAATTGCAAACTGGGCCAAACAGGAGGTTAAAGGCGCTGACTCTCCAAGTGGGGAGAGTGTTAGTAAAGCGTCTGGAATGTTGCACCCGAGTACCAGGGGAGGAAAACTGAGACATATTTGAACACGTCTCCCGTTCACATGGTTGATCATACTCTAGGTTCCACATGCATGTTTTAGCTGAAGGAAGAATACCTTAAACCTGGAGAGTTGAGACCCGTGTAATGGGTACCATGCAATATGACTTCAAAGGGTCTTCATTTGCTCACCGAACCTCTCCAATCCTATCACTGCTGCGTTTATGCCCCTGTACACATGCTTGATTCTCTTTTGGAGACATAGCAATCCATAGGTTTTACGATACTTACTAGTCAGGTACATTCTTAGGCGTTTAATATGCGGTGTTGAGTCCATTTCGTTTAGCAAGGAGTAGCTCTTGTCTATTCCATATTTGACTTAAGGAACTTTATCTGTGCTCATTTCAATCTCTGGTTTTATGCAGCACCCCAACTCACCTTTACCCTTAAGCAAGCATAAGTTGGTTTTCTAAATTTGAGACCCTGTTCTGTTCTGTAATTCAGTTCCTGTGTAGCCAAGTTTACATTCCGTGTATTACTGATATCTTATGATGTTTCTTTTTCTGTGTGACTTATTTCAGGTAGAATCATCATACCTGAATCCACTCATTGTGATGCTAAAGGCCTGATGACATAGATTTCATTGCTGAGTGATATTGCTTTGTAAGTAAATACCACAACTTCTTTATCCATTTTTCACTTTCTGCGATGTTGAACTTGTACTGTATACGAGGTTCTTGTAAACAGAGGCGTCCCAAACTTTGGGGTGGCTGTGTCTTTTTGATTTTAATTTCCCTAATCTATAGGACCATAAGTGGCAGTGCCCTAGGCTCTGTTGCTTTGTTTTTTAGATGTTTCAGGAAACACCATACACTTCTCCCGAGTGTCTGTTGGCAATTTACATCCCGCCCATCAGCATAACAAGGCTCCCAGTTCTCCATGGCCTGTCCTGCCTTTCTGGATTTTACACTTTTTTCAGATGGCCCTTTTGACCGGGGGGAAGTGAGACTTCATTGTAGTGCAGATTTCCTTTGCAAGCTTGCTTGGTTGGCCAAAAAGGGAGTATGCGTTTTTTCCAGAATATATTCAGGAAAAAACGCATACGCCCTTTTTGGCCAAGTGCATCATTGTGGACGTTCTGCCTCTTTTCCTATGCTTTCAATGCAATTCCAGTCTACCTCCTGAAATCGGTTTCCTGCAATTCTGCCCCGCTTTCAAGTCCTCTTGGCAGCCTTACTTCAGTCTATTTTTGGACGATAGCTGTCATTTATAACTCTGCAGGTTTGTGCATTACAGTGCCCCTGAGCTCCTTTCTTCAACTTGCTTTCTTGTGACCTGGCCGCAACACCGCAGGATGGCTTCAGGCCCTAATCTGGTTCCGGCACGGCACGCTGAGCCTTTGGTTATTTCCTTTTCCTGGTGGGAAATGAGAGTTAAATTTGCCCGTCCAGACACCTCCAGCTAGTCTCTCATTGGTTCTCGCTATCCTGTTCATCTTCCGCAGAATTTGCAAACTGGGCCAAACAGGAGGTTAAAGGCGCTGACTCTCCAAGTGGGGAGAGTTTTAGTAAAGCGTCTGGAATGTTGCACCCGAGTACCAGGGGAGGAAAACTGAGACATATTTGAACACGTCTCCCGTTCACATGGTTGATCATACTTGGGTTCCACATGCATGTTTTAGCTGAAGGAAGAATACCTTAAACCTGGAGAGTTAAGACCCGTGTAATGGGTACCATGCAATATGACTTCAAAGGGTCTTCATTTGCTCACCGAACCTCTCCAATCCTATCACTGCTGCGTTTATGCCCCTGTACACATGCTTGATTCTCTTTCGGAGACATAGCAATCCATAGGTTTTTAAGATACTTACTAGTCAGGTACATTCTTAGGCGTTTAATATGCGGTGTTGAGTCCATTTCGTTGAGCAAGGAGTAGCTCTTGTCTATTCCATATTTGACTTAAGGAACTTTATCTGTGCTCATTTCAATCTCTGGTTTTATGCAGCACCCCAACTCACCTTTACCCTTAAGCAAGCATAAGTTGGTTTTCTAAATTTGAGACCCTGTTCTGTTCTGTAATTCAGTTCCTGTGTAGCCAAGTTTACATTCCGTGTATTACTGATATCTTATGATGTTTCTTTTTCTGTGTGACTTACTTCAGTTAGAATCATCATACCTGAATCCACTCATTGTGCTGCTAAGGGCCTGATGACACAGATTTCATTGCTGAGTGATATTGCTTTGTAAGTAAATACCACAACTTCTTTATCCATTTTTCACTTTCTGCGATGTTGAACTTGTACTGTAAACGAGGTTCTTGTAAACAGAGGCGTCCCAAACTTTGGGGTGGCTGTGTCTTTTTGATTTTAATTTCCCTAAGCTATAGGACCATAAGTGGCAGTGCCCTAGGCTCTGTTGCTTTGTTTTTTAGATGTTTCAGGAAACACCATACACTTCTCCCGAGTGTCTGTTGGCAATTTACATCCCGCCCATCAGCATAACAAGGCTCCCAGTTGTCCATGGCCTGTCCTGCCTTTCTGGATTTTACACTTTTTTCAGATGGCCCTTTTGACCGGGGGGAAGTGAGACTTCATTGTAGTGCAGATTTCCTTTGCAAGCTTGCTTGGTTGGCCAAAAAGGGCGTATGCGTTTTTTCCTGAATATATTCAGGAAAAAACGCATACGCCCTTTTTGGCCAAGTGCATCATTGTGGACGTTCTGCCTCTTTTCCTATGCTTTCAATGCAATTCCAGTCTACCTCCTGAAATCGGTTTCCTGCAATTCTGCCCCGCTTTCAAGTCCTCTTGGCAGCCTTACTTCAGTCTATTTTTGGACGATAGCTGTCATTTATAACTCTGCAGGTTTGTGCATTACAGTGCCCCTGAGCTCCTTTCTTCAACTTGCTTTCTTGTGAGCTGTCCGCAACACCCCAGGATGGCTTCAGGCCCTAATCTGGTTCCGGCACGGCACGCTGAGCCTTTGGTTATTTCCTTTTCCTGGTGGGAAATGAGAGTTAAATTTGCCCGTCCAGACACCTCCAGCTAGTCTCTCATTGGTTCTCGCTATTCCTGTTCATCTTCCGCAGAATTTGCAAACTGGGCCAAACAGGAGGTTAAAGGCGCTGACTCTCCAAGTGGGGAGAGTGTTAGTAAAGCGTCTGGAATGTTGCACCCGAGTACCAGGGGAGGAAAACTGAGACATATTTGAACACGTCTCCCGTTCACATGGTTGATCATACTTGGGTTCCACATGCATGTTTTAGCTGAAGGAAGAATACCTTAAACCTGGAGAGTTAAGACCCGTGTAATGGGTACCATGCAATATGACTTCAAAGGGTCTTCATTTGCTCACCGAACCTCTCCAATCCTATCACTGCTGCGTTTATGCCCCTGTACACATGCTTGATTCTCTTTCGGAGACATAGCAATCCATAGGTTTTTAAGATACTTACTAGTCAGGTACATTCTTAGGCGTTTAATATGCGGTGTTGAGTCCATTTCGTTGAGCAAGGAGTAGCTCTTGTCTATTCCATATTTGACTTAAGGAACTTTATCTGTGCTCATTTCAATCTCTGGTTTTATGCAGCACCCCAACTCACCTTTACCCTTAAGCAAGCATAAGTTGGTTTTCTAAATTTGAGACCCTGTTCTGTTCTGTAATTCAGTTCCTGTGTAGCCAAGTTTACATTCCGTGTATTACTGATATCTTATGATGTTTCTTTTTCTGTGTGACTTACTTCAGTTAGAATCATCATACCTGAATCCACTCATTGTGCTGCTAAGGGCCTGATGACACAGATTTCATTGCTGAGTGATATTGCTTTGTAAGTAAATACCACAACTTCTTTATCCATTTTTCACTTTCTGCGATGTTGAACTTGTACTGTAAACGAGGTTCTTGTAAACAGAGGCGTCCCAAACTTTGGGGTGGCTGTGTCTTTTTGATTTTAATTTCCCTAAGCTATAGGACCATAAGTGGCAGTGCCCTAGGCTCTGTTGCTTTGTTTTTTAGATGTTTCAGGAAACACCATACACTTCTCCCGAGTGTCTGTTGGCAATTTACATCCCGCCCATCAGCATAACAAGGCTCCCAGTTGTCCATGGCCTGTCCTGCCTTTCTGGATTTTACACTTTTTTCAGATGGCCCTTTTGACCGGGGGGAAGTGAGACTTCATTGTAGTGCAGATTTCCTTTGCAAGCTTGCTTGGTTGGCCAAAAAGGGCGTATGCGTTTTTTCCTGAATATATTCAGGAAAAAACGCATACGCCCTTTTTGGCCAAGTGCATCATTGTGGACGTTCTGCCTCTTTTCCTATGCTTTCAATGCAATTCCAGTCTACCTCCTGAAATCGGTTTCCTGCAATTCTGCCCCGCTTTCAAGTCCTCTTGGCAGCCTTACTTCAGTCTATTTTTGGACGATAGCTGTCATTTATAACTCTGCAGGTTTGTGCATTACAGTGCCCCTGAGCTCCTTTCTTCAACTTGCTTTCTTGTGAGCTGTCCGCAACACCCCAGGATGGCTTCAGGCCCTAATCTGGTTCCGGCACGGCACGCTGAGCCTTTGGTTATTTCCTTTTCCTGGTGGGAAATGAGAGTTAAATTTGCCCGTCCAGACACCTCCAGCTAGTCTCTCATTGGTTCTCGCTATTCCTGTTCATCTTCCGCAGAATTTGCAAACTGGGCCAAACAGGAGGTTAAAGGCGCTGACTCTCCAAGTGGGGAGAGTGTTAGTAAAGCGTCTGGAATGTTGCACCCGAGTACCAGGGGAGGAAAACTGAGACATATTTGAACACGTCTCCCAATCACATGGTTGATCATACTCTGGGTTCCACATGCATGTTTTAGCTGAAGGAAGAATACCTAAAACCTGGAGAGTTGAGACCCGTGTAATGGGTACCATGCAATATGACTTCAAAGGGTCTTCATTTGCTCACCGAACTTTTCCAATCCTATCACTGCTGCGTTTATGCCCCTGTACACATGCTTGATTCTCTTTCGGAGACATAGCAATCCATAGGTTTTAAGATACTTACTAGTCAGGTACATTCTTAGGCGTTTAATATGCGGTGTTGAATCCATTTCGTTGAGCAAGGAGTAGCTCTTGTCTATTCCATATTTGACTTAAGGAACTTTATCTGTGCTCATTTCAATCTCTGGTTTTATGCAGCACCCCAACTCACCTTTACCCTTAAGCAAGCATAAGTTGGTTTTCTAAATTTGAGTCCCTGTTCTGTTCTGTAATTCAGTTCCTGTGTAGCCAAGTTTACATTCCGTGTATTACTGATATCTTATGATGTTTCTTTTTCTGTGTGACTTACTTCAGTTAGAATCATCATACCTGAATCCACTCATTGTGCTGCTAAGGGCCTGATGACACAGATTTCATTGCTGAGTGATATTGCTTTGTAAGTAAATACCACAACTTCTTTATCCATTTTTCACTTTCTGCGATGTTGAACTTGTACTGTAAACGCGGTTCTTGTAAACAGAGCCGTTCCAAACTTTGGGGTGGCTGTCTCTTTTTGATTTTAATTTCCCTAAGCTATAGGACCATAAGTGGAAGTGCCCTAGGTTCTGTTGCTTTGTTTTTTAGATGTTTCAGGAAACACCATACACTTCTCTCCAGTGCTTGTTGGCAATTTACATCCCGCCCATCAGCATAACAAGGCTCCCAGTTCTCCATGGCCTGTCCTGCCTTTCTGGATTTTACACTTTTTTCAGATGGCCCTTTTGACCGGGGGGAAGTGAGACTTCATTGTAGTGCAGATTTCCTTTGCAAGCTTGCTTGGTTGGCCAAAAAGGGCGTATGCGTTTTTTCCTGAATATATTCAGGAAAAAACGCATACGCCCTTTTTGGCCAAGTGCATCATTGTGGACGTTCTGCCTCTTTTCCTATGCTTTCAATGCAATTCCAGTCTACCTCCTGAAATCGGTTTCCTGCAATTCTGCCCCGCTTTCAAGTCCTCTTGGCAGCCTTACTTCAGTCTATTTTTGGACGATAGCTGTCATTTATAACTCTGCAGGTTTGTGAATTACAGTGCCCCTGAGCTGCTTTGTTCAACTCGCTTTCTTTTAAGCTGGCCGCAACACCGCAGGATGGCTTCAGGCCCTAATCTGGTTCCGGCACGGCACGCTGAGCCTTTGGTTATTTCCTGTTCCTGGTGGGAAATGAGAGTTAAATTTGCCCGTCCAGACACCTCCAGCTAGTCTCTCATTGGTTCTCGCTATTCCTGTTCATCTTCCGCAGAAATTGCAAACTGGGTCGAACAGGAGGTTAAAGGGACTGACTCTCCAAGTGGGGAGAGTGTTAGTAAAGCGTCTGGAATGTTGCACCCGAGTACCAGGGGAGGAAAACTGAGACATATTTGAACACGTCTCCCGTTCACATGGTTGATCATACTTGGGTTCCACATGCATGTTTTAGCTGAAGGAAGAATACCTTAAACCTGGAGAGTTGAGACCCGTGTAATGGGTACCATGCAATATGACTTCAAAGGGTCTTCATTTGCTCACCGAACCTCTCCAATCCTATCACTGCTGCGTTTATGCCCCTGTACACACGCTTGATGCTCTTTTGGAGACATAGCAATCCATAGGTTTTAAGATACTTACTAGTCAGGTACATTCTTAGGCGTTTACTATGGGGTGTTGAGTCCATTTCGTTGAGCAAGGAGTAGCTCTTCTCTATTCCATATTTGGCTTAAGGAACTTTATCTGTGCTCATTTCAATCTCTGGTTTTATGCAGCACCCCAACTCACCTTTCCCCTTAAGCAAGCATAAGTTGGTTTTCTAAATTTGAGACCCTGTTCTGTTTTGGAATGCAGTTCCTCTGTAGCCAAGTTTACATTCCGTGTATTAGTGATATCTTATGATGTTTCTTTTTCTGTGTGACTTATTTCAGTTAGAATCATCGTACCTGAATCCACTCATTATGCTGCTACGGGCATGATGACATAGATTGCATTGCTGAGTGATACTGCATTGTACGTAAGTACCACAAGATCTTTATCCATTTTTCACTTTCTGTGATATTGAACTTGTATGGTAAACGAGGTTCTTGTAAAGGGAGGCGTCCCAAATTTTGGGGTGGCTGTGTCTTTTTGATTTTAATTTCCCTAAGCTATAGGACCATAAGTGGAAGTGCCCTAGGCTCTGTGGCTTTGTTTTTTAGATGTTTCAGGAAACACCATACACTTCTCCGGAGTGGCTGTTGGCAATTTACATCCCGCCCATCAGCATAACAAGGCTCCCAGTTGTCCATGGCCTGTCCTGCCTTTCAGGATTTTACACTTTTTTCAGATGGCCCTTTTGACCGGGGGGAAGTGAGACTTCATTGTAGTGCACATTTCCTTTGCAAGCTTGCTTGGTTGCCCAAAAAGGGCGTATGCGTTTTTTCCTGAATATATTCAGGAAAAAACGCATACGCCCTTTTTGGCCAAGTGCATCATTGTGGACGTTCTGCCTCTTTTCCTATGCTTTCAATGCAATTCCAGTCTACCTCCTGAAATCGGTTTCCTGCAATTCTGCCCCGCTTTCAAGTCCTCTTGGCAGCCTTACTTCAGTCTATTTTTGGACGATAGCTGTCATTTATAACTCTGCAGGTTTGTGAATTACAGTGCCCCTGAGCTCCTTTCTTCAACTTGCTTTCTTGTGACCTGGCCGCAACACCGCAGGATGGCTTCAGGCCCTAATCTGGTTCCGGCACGGCACGCTGAGCCTTTGGTTATTTCCTCTTCCTGGTGGGAAATGAGAGTTAAATTTGCCCGTCCAGACACCTCCAGCTAGCCTTTCATTGGTTCTCGCTATTCCTGTTCATCTTCCGCAGAAATTGCAAACTGGGCCAAACAGGAGGTTAAAGTCGCTGACTCTCCAAGTGGGGAGAGTGTTAGTAAAGCGTCTGGAATGTTGCACCCGAGTACCAGGGGAGGAAAACTGAGACATATTTGAACACGTCTCCCGTTCACATGGTTGATCATACTTGGGTTCCACATGCATGTTTTAGCTGAAGGAAGAATACCTAAAACCTGGGTAGTTGAGACCCGTGGAATGGGTACCATGCAATATGACTTCAAAGGGTCTTCATTTGCTCACCGAACCTCTCCAATCCTATCACTGCTGCGTTTATGCCCCTGTACACATGCTTGATTCTCTTTTGGAGACATAGCAATCCATAGATTTTATGATACTTACTAGTCAGGTACATTCTTAGGCGTTTAATATGCGGTGTTGAGTCCATTTCGTTGAGCAAGGAGTAGCTCTTGTCTATTCCATATTTGGCTTAAGGAACTTTATCTGTGCTCATTTCAATCTCTGGTTTTATGCAGCACCCCAACTCACCTTTACCCTTAAGCAAGCATAAGTTGGTTTTCTAAATTTGAGACCCTGTTCTGTTCTGTAATTCAGTTCCTGTGTAGCCAAGTTTACATTCCGTGTATTACTGATATCTTATGATGTTTCTTTTTCTGTGTGACTTATTTCAGTTAGAATCATCATACCTGAATCCACTCATTGTGATGCTAAGGGCCTGATGACATAGATTTCATTGCTGAGTGATATTGCTTTGTAAGTAAATACCACAACTTCTTTATCCATTTTTCACTTTCTGCGATGTTGAACTTGTACTGTAAACGAGGTTCTTGTAAACAGAGGCGTCCCAAACTTTGGGGTGGCTGTGTCTTTTTGATTTTAATTTCCCTAAGCTATAGGACCATAAGTTGCAGTGCCCTAGGCTCTGTTGCTTTGTTTTTTAGATGTTTCAGGAAACACCATACACTTTTCCCGAGTGTCTGTTGGCAATTTACATCCCGCCCATCAGCATAACAAGGCTCCCAGTTCTCCATGGCCTGTCCTGCCTTTCTGGATTTTACACTTTTTTCAGATGGCCCTTTTGACCGGGGGGAAGTGAGACTTCATTGTAGTGCAGATTTCCTTTGCAAGCTTGCTTGGTTGGCCAAAAAGGGCGTATGCGTTTTTTCCTGAATATATTCAGGAAAAAACGCATACGCCCTTTTTGGCCAAGTGCATCATTGTGGACGTTCTGCCTCTTTTCCTATGCTTTCAATGCAATTTCAGTCTACCTCCTGAAATCGGTTTCCTGCAATTCTGCCCCGCTTTCAAGTCCTCTTGGCAGCCTTACTTCAGTCTATTTTTGGATGATAGCTGTCATTTATAACTCTGCAGGTTTGTGAATTACAGTGCCCCTGAGCTCCTTTCTTCAACTCGCTTTCTTTTGAGCTGGCCGCAACACCGCAGGATGGCTTCAGGCCCTAATCTGGTTCTGGCACGGCACGCTGAGCCTTTGGTTATTTCCTCCTCCTGGTGGGAAATGAGAGTTAAATTTGCCCGTCCAGACACCTCCAGCTAGCCTCTCATTGGTTCTCGCTATTCCTGTTCATCTTCCGCAGAAATTGCAAACTGGGCCAAACAGGAGGTTAAAGGCGCTGACTCTCCAAGTGGGGAGAGTGTTAGTAAAGCGTCTGGAATGTTGCACCCGAGTACCAGGGGAGGAAAACTGAGACATATTTGAACACGTCTCCCGATCACATGGTTGATCATACTCTGGGTTCCACATGCATGTTTTAGCTGAAGGAAGAATAACTTAAACCTGGGTAGTTGAAACCCGTGGAATGGGTACCATGCAATATGACTTCAAAGGGTCTTCATTTGCTCACCGAACCTCTCCAATCCTATCACTGCTGCGTTTATGCCCCTGTACACATGCTTGATTCTCTTTCGGAGACATAGCAATCCATAGGTTTTAAGATACTTACTAGTCAGGTACATTCTTAGGCGTTTAATATGCGGTGTTGAGTCCATTTCGTTGAGCAAGGAGTAGCTCTTGTCTATTCCATATTTGGCTTAAGGAACTTTATCTGTGCTCATTTCAATCTCTGGTTTTATGCAGCACCCCAACTCACCTTTCCCCTTAAGCAAGCATAAGTTGGTTTCCTAAATTAGAGACCCTGTTCTGTTCTGTAATGCAGTTCCTGTGTAGCCAAGTTTACATTCCGTGTATTACTGATATCTTATGATGTTTCTTTTTCTGTGTGACTTATTTCAGTTAGAATCATCGTACCTGAATCCACTCATTATGCTGCTACGGGCCTGATGACATAGATTTCATTGCTGAGTGATATTGCTTTGTAAGTGAATACCACATCTTCTTTATCCATTTTTCACTTTCTGCGATGTTGAACTTGTACTGTACACAAGGTTCTTGTAAACAGAGGCGTCCCAAACATTGGGGTGGCTGTGTCTTTTTGATTTTAATTTCCCTAAGCTATAGGACCATAAGTGGCAGTGCCCTAGGCTCTGTTGCTTTGTTTTTTAGATGTTTCAGGAAACACCATACACTTCTCCCAAGTGTCTGTTGGCAATTTACATCCCGCCCATCAGCATAACAAGGCTCCCAGTTCTCCATGGCCTGTCCTGCCTTTCTGGATTTTACACTTTTTTCAGATGGCCCTTTTGACCGGGGGGAAGTGAGACTTCATTGTAGTGCAGATTTCCTTTGCAAGCTTGCTTGGTTGGCCAAAAAGGGCGTATGCGTTTTTTCCTGAATATATTCAGGAAAAAACGCATACGCCCTTTTTGGCCAAGTGCATCATTGTGGACGTTCTGCCTCTTTTCCTATGCTTTCAATGCAATTCCAGTCTACCTCCTGAAATCGGTTTCCTGCAATTCTGCCCCGCTTTCAAGTCCTCTTGGCAGCCTTACTTCAGTCTATTTTTGGACGATAGCTGTCATTTATAACTCTGCAGGTTTGTGAATTACAGTGCCCCTGAGCTCCTTTCTTCAACTCGCTTTCTTGTGACCTGGCCGCAACACCGCAGGATGGCTTCAGGCCCTAATCTGGTTCCGGGACCGCACGCTGAGCCTTTGGTTATTTCCTCTTCCTGGTGGGAAATGAGAGTTAAATTTGCCCGTCCAGACACCTCCAGCTAGTCTCTCATTGGTTCTCGCTATTTCTGATCATCTTCCACAGAAATTGCAAACTGGACCAAACAGGAGGTTAAAGGCGCTGACTCTCCAAGTGGGGAGAGTGTTAGTAAAGCGTCTGGAATGTTGCACCCGAGTACCAGGGGAGGAAAACTGAGACATATTTGAACACGTCTCCCGTTCACATGGTTGATCATACTTGGGTTCCACATGCATGTTTTAGCTGAAGGAAGAATACCTTAAACCTGGAGAGTTAAGACCCGTGTAATGGGTACCATGCAATATGACTTCAAAGGGTCTTCATTTGCTCACCGAACCTCTCCAGTCCTATCACTGCTGCGTTTATGCCCCTGTACACATGCTTGATTCTCTTTCGGAGACATAGCAATCCATAGGTTTTAAGATACTTACTAGTCAGGTACATTCTTAGGCGTTTAATATGTGGTGTTGAGTCCATTTCGTTGAGCAAGGAGTAGCTCTTGTCTATTCCATATTTGACTTAAGGAACTTTATCTGTGCTCATTTCAATCTCTGGTTTTATGCAGCACCCCAACTCACCTTTACCCTTAAGCAAGCATAAGTTGGTTTTCTAAATTTGAGACCCTGTTCTGTTCTGTAATTCAGTTCCTGTGTAGCCAAGTTTACATTCCGTGTATTACTGATATCTTATGATGTTTCTTTTTCTGTGTGACTTACTTCAGTTAGAATCATCATACCTGAATCCACTCATTGTGCTGCTAAGGGCCTGATGACACAGATTTCATTGCTGAGTGATATTGCTTTGTAAGTAAATACCACAACTTCTTTATCCATTTTTCACTTTCTGCGATGTTGAACTTGTACTGTAAATGAGGTTCTTGTAAACAGAGCCGTTCCAAACTTTGGGGTGGCTGTGTCTTTTTGATTTTAATTTCCCTAAGCTATAGGACCATAAGTGGAAGTGCCCTAGGTTCTGTTGCTTTGTTTTTTAGATGTTTCAGGAAACACCATACACTTCTCCCGAGTGGTTGTTGGCAATTTACATCCCGCCCATCAGCATAACAAGGCTCCCAGTTCTCTATGGCCTGTCCTGCCTTTCTGGATTTTACACTTTTTTCAGATGGCCCTTTTGACCGGGGGGAAGTGAGACTTCATTGTAGTGCAGATTTCCTTTGCAAGCTTGCTTGGTTGGCCAAAAAGGGCGTATGCGTTTTTTCCTGAATATATTCAGGAAAAAACGCATACGCCCTTTTTGGCCAAGTGCATCATTGTGGACGTTCTGCCTCTTTTCCTATGCTTTCAATGCAATTCCAGTCTACCTCCTGAAATCGGTTTCCTGCAATTCTGCCCCGCTTTCAAGTCCTCTTGGCAGCCTTACTTCAGTCTATTTTTGGACGATAGCTGTCATTTATAACTCTGCAGGTTTGTGAATTACAGTGCCCCTGAGCTCCTTTCTTCAACTCGCTTTCTTTTGAGCTGGCCGCAACACCGTAGGATGGCTTCAGGCCCTAATCTGGTTCCGGTACGGCACGCTGAGCCTTTGGTTATTTCCTCTTCCTGATGGGAAATGAGAGTTAAATTTGCCCGTCCAGACACCTCCAGCTAGCCTCTCATTGGTTCCCGCTATTCCTGTTCATCTTCCGCAGAAATTGCAAACTGGGCCAAACAGGAGGTTAAAGGCGCTGACTCTCCAAGTGGGGAGAGTGTTAGTAAAGCGTCTGGAATGTTGCACCCGAGTACCAGGGGAGGAAAACTGAGACATATTTGAACACGTCTCCCATTCACATTGTTGATCATACTTGGGTTCCACATGCATGTTTTAGCTGAAGGAAGAATACCTTAAACCTGGAGAGTTGAGACCCGTGTAATGGGTACCATGCAATATGACTTCAAAGGGTCTTCATTTGCTCACCGAACCTCTCCAATCCTATCACTGCTGCGTTTATGCCCCTGTACACATGCTTGATTCTCTTTCGGAGACATAGCAATCCATAGGTTTTAAGATACTTACTAGTCAGGTACATTCTTAGGCGTTTAATATGCGGTGTTGAGTCCATTTCGTTGAGCAAGGAGTAGCTCTTGTCTATTCCATATTTGGCCTAAGGAACTTTATCTGTGCTCATTTAAATCTCTGGTTTTATGCAGCACCCCAACTCACCTTTACCCTTAAGCAAGCATAAGTTGGTTTTCTAAATTTGAGACCCTGTTCTGTTCTGTAATTCAGTTCCTGTGTAGCCAAGTTTCCATTCCGTGTATTACTGATATCTTATGATGTTTCTTTTTCTGTGTGACTTATTTCAGTTAGAATCATCATACCTGAATCCACTCATTGTGCTGCTAAGGGCCTGATGACATAGATTTCATTGCTGAGTGATATTGCTTTGTAAGTGAATACCACAACTTCTTTATCCATTTTTCACTTTCTGTGATGTTGAACTTGTACTGTAAACGAGGTTCTTGTAAACAGAGCCGTTCCAAACTTTGGGGTGGCTGTGTCTTTTTGATTTTAATTTCCCTAAGCTATAGGACCATAAGTGGAAGTGCCCTAGGCTCTGTTGCTTTGTTTTTTAGATGTTTCAGGAAACACCATACACTTCTCCCAAGTGTCTGTTGGCAATTTACATCCCGCCCATCAGCATAACAAGGCTCCCAGTTCTCAATGGCCTGTTGCCTTTCTGGATTTTACACTTTTTTCAGATGGCCCTTTTGACCGGGGGGAAGTGAGACTTCATTGTAGTGCAGATTTCCTTTGCAAGCTTGCTTGGTTGGCCAAAAAGGGCGTATGCGTTTTTTCCTGAATATATTCAGGAAAAAACGCATACGCCCTTTTTGGCCAAGTGCATCATTGTGGACGTTCTGCCTCTTTTCCTATGCTTTCAATGCAATTCCAGTCTACCTCCTGAAATCGGTTTCCTGCAATTCTGCCCCGCTTTCAAGTCCTCTTGGCAGCCTTACTTCAGTCTATTTTTGGACGATAGCTGTCATTTATAACTCTGCAGGTTTGTGAATTACAGTGCCCCTGAGCTCCTGTCTTCAACTCGTTTTCTTGTGACCTGGCCGCAACACCGCAGGATGGCTTCAGGCCCTAATCTGGTTCCGGCCCGGCATGCTGAGCCTTTGGTTAATTCCTCTTCCTGGTGGGAAATGAGAGTTAAATTTGCCCGTCCAGACACCTCCAGCTAGCCTCTCATTGGTTCTCGCTATTCCTGTTCATCTTCCGCAGAAATTGCAAACTGGGCCAAACAGGAGGTTAAAGGGACTGACTCTCCAAGTGGGGAGAGTGTTAGTAAAGCGTCTGGAATGTTGCACCCGAGTACCAGGGGAGGAAAACTGAAACATATTTGAACACGTCTCCCGATCACATGGTTGATCATACTCTAGGTTCCACATGCATGTTTTAGCTGAAGGAAGAATACCTTAAACCTGGGTAGTTGAAACCCGTGGAATGGGTACCATGCAATATGACTTCAAAGGGTCTTCATTTGCTCACCGAACCTCTCCAATCCTATCACTGCTGCGTTTATGCCCCTGTACACATGCTTGATTCTCTTTCGGAGACAGAGCAATCCATAGGTTTTACGATACTTACTAGTCAGGTACATTCTTAGGCGTTTAATATGCGGTGTTGAGACCATTTCGTTGAGCAAGGAGTAGCTCTTGTCTATTCCATATTTGACTTAAGGAACGTTATCTGTGCTCACTTCAATCTCTGGTTTTATGCAGCACCCCAACTCACCTTTACCCTTAAGCAAGCATAAGTTGTTTTTCTAAATTTGAGACCCTGTTCTGTTCTGTAATTCAGTTCCTGTGTAGCCAAGTTTCCATTCCGTGTATTACTGATATCTTATGATGTTTTTTTTCTGTGTGACTTACTTCAGTTAGAATCATCATACCTGAATCCACTCATTGTGCTGCTAAGGGCCTGATGACACAGATTTCATTGCTGAGTGATATTGCTTTGTAAGTAAATACCACAACTTCTTTCTCCATTTTTCACTTTCTGCGATGTTGAACTTGTACTGTAAACGAGGTTCTTGTAAACAGAGCCGTTCCAAACTTTGGGGTGGCTGTGTCTTTTTGATTTTAATTTCCCTAAGCTATAGGACCATAAGTGGAAGTGCCCTAGGTTCTGTTGCTTTGTTTTTTAGATGTTTCAGGAAACACCATACACTTCTCCCGAGTGGTTGTTGGCAATTTACATCCCGCCCATCAGCATAACAAGGCTCCCAGTTCTCCATGGCCTGTCCTGCCTTTCTGGATTTTACACTTTTTTCAGATGGCCCTTTTGACCGGGGGGAAGTGAGACTTCATTGTAGTGCAGATTTCCTTTGCAAGCTTGCTTGGTTGTCCAAAAAGGGCGTATGCGTTTTTTCCTGAATATATTCAGGAAAAAACGCATACGCCCTTTTTGGCCAAGTGCATCATTGTGGACGTTCTGCCTCTTTTCCTATGCTTTCAATGCAATTCCAGTCTACCTCCTGAAATCGGTTTCCTGCAATTCTGCCCCGCTTTCAAGTCCTCTTGGCAGCCTTACTTCAGTCTATTTTTGGACGATAGCTGTCATTTATAACTCTGCAGGTTTGTGAATTACAGTGCCCCTGAGCTCCTTTCTTCAACTCGCTTTCTTTTGAGCTGGCCGCAACACCGCAGGATGGCTTCAGGCCCTAATCTGGCTCCGGTACGGCACGCTGAGCCTTTGGTTATTTCCTCTTCCTGGTGGGAAATGAGAGTTAAATTTGCCCGTCCAGACACCTCCAGCTAGCCTCTCATTGGTTCTCGCTATTCCTGTTCATCTTCCGCAGAAATTGCAAACTGGGCCAAACAGGAGGTTAAAGGCGCTGACTCTCCAAGTGGGGAGAGTGTTAGTAAAGCGTCTGGAATGTTGCACCCGAGTACCAGGGGAGGAAAACTGAGACATATTTGAACACGTCTCCCGTTCACATGGTTGATCATACTTGGGTTCCACATGCATGTTTTAGCTGAAGGAAGAATACCTTAAACCTGGAGAGTTGAGACCCGTGTAATGGGTACCATGCAATATGACTTCAAAGGGTCTTCATTTGCTCACCGAACCTCTCCAATCCTATCACTGCTGCGTTTATGCCCCTGTACACATGCTTGATTCTCTTTGGGAGACATAGCAATCCATAGGTTTTACGATACTTACTAGTCAGGTACATTCTTAGGCGTTTAATATGCGGTGTTGAGTCCATTTCGTTGAGCAAGGAGTAGCTCTTGTCTATTCCATATTTGACTTAAGGAACTTTATCTGTGCTCATTTCAATCTCTGGTTTTATGCAGCACCCCAACTCACCTTTACCCTTAAGCAAGCATAAGTTGGTTTTCTAAATTTGAGACCCTGTTCTGTTCTGTAATTCAGTTCCTGTGTAGCCAAGTTTACATTCCGTGTATTACTGATATCTTATGATGTTTCTTTTTCTGTGTGACTTATTTCAGTTAGAATCATCATACCTGAATCCACTCATTGTGATGCTAAGGGCCTGATGACATAGATTTCATTGCTGAGTGATATTGCTTTGTAAGTAAATACCACAACTTCTTTATCCATTTTTCACTTTCTGCGATGTTGAACTTGTACTGTAAACGAGGTTCTTGTAAACAGAGGCGTCCCAAACTTTGGGGTGGCTGTGTCTTTTTGATTTTAGTTTCCCTAAGCTATAGGACTATAAGTGGCAGTGCCCTAGGCTCTGTTGCTTTGTTTTTTAGATGTTTCAGGAAACACCATACACTTCTCCCGAGTGTCTGTTGGCAATTTACATCCCGCCCATCAGCATAACAAGGCTCCCAGTTCTCCATGGCCTGTCCTGCCTTTCTGGATTTTACACTTTTTTCAGATGGCCCTTTTGACCGGGGGGAAGTGAGACTTCATTGTAGTGCAGATTTCCTTTGCAAGCTTGCTTGGTTGGCCAAAAAGGGCGTATGCGCTTTTTCCTGAATATATTCAGGAAAAAACGTATACGCCCTTTTTGGCCAAGTGCATCATTGTGGACGTTCTGCCTCTTTTCCTATGCTTTCAATGCAATTCCAGTCTACCTCCTGAAATCGGTTTCCTGCAATTCTGCCCCGCTTTCAAGTCCTCTTGGAAGCCTTACTTCAGTCTATTTTTGGACGATAGCTGTCATTTATAACTCTGCAGGTTTGTGAATTACAGTGCCCCTGAGCTCCTTTCTTCAACTCGCTTTCTTGTGACCTGGCCGCAACACCGCAGGATGGCTTCAGGCCCTAATCTGGCTCAGGTACGGCACGCTGAGCCTTTGGTTAATTCCTCTTCCTGGTGGGAAATGAGAGTTAAATTTGCCCGTCCAGACACCTCCAGCTAGCCTCTCATTGGTTCTCGCTATTCCTGTTCATCTTCCGCAGAAATTGCAAACTGGGCCAAACAGGAGGTTAAAGGCGCTGACTCTCCAAGTGGGGAGAGTGTTAGTAAAGCGTCTGGAATGTTGCACCCGAGTACCAGGGGAGGAAAACTGAGACATATTTGAACACATCTCCCGATCACATGGTTGATCATACTCTAGGTTCCACATGCATGTTTTAGCTGAAGGAAGAATACCTTAAACCTGGGTAGTTGAAACCCGTGTAATGGGTACCATGCAATGTGACTTCAAAGGGTCTTCATTTGCTCACCGAACCTCTCCAATCCTATCACTGCTGCGTTTATGCCCCTGTACACATGCTTGATTCTCTTTCGGAGACATAGTAATCCATAGGTTTTAAGATACTTACTAGTCAGGTACATTCTTAGGCGTTTAATATGGGGTGTTGAGTCCATTTCGTTGAGCAAGGAGTAGCTCTTGTCTATTCCATATTTGGCTTAAGGAACTTTATCTGTGCTCATTTCAATCTCTGGTTTTATGCAGCACCCCAACTCACCTTTACCCTTAAGAAAGAATAAGTTGGTTTTCTAAATTTGAGACCCTGTTCTGTTCTGTAATTCAGTTCCTGTGTAGCCAAGTTTACATTCCGTGTATTACTGATATCTTATGATGTTTCTTTTTCTGTGTGACTTATTTCAGTTAGAATCATCATACCTGAATCCACTCATTGTGCTGCTAAGGGCCTGATGACACAGATTTCATTGCTGAGTGATATTGCTTTGTAAGTAAATACCACAACTTCTTTCTCCATTTTTCACTTTCTGCGATGTTGAACTTGTACTGTAAACGAGGTTCTTGTAAACAGAGCCGTTCCAAACTTTGGGGTGGCTGTGTCTTTTTGATTTTAATTTCCCTAAGCTATAGGACCATAAGTGGAAGTGCCCTAGGTTCTGTTGCTTTGTTTTTTAGATGTTTCAGGAAACACCATACACTTCTCCCGAGTGGTTGTTGGCAATTTACATCCCGCCCATCAGCATAACAAGGCTCCCAGTTCTCCATGGCTTGTCCTGCCTTTCTGGATTTTACACTTTTTTCAGATGGCCCTTTTGACCGGGGGGAAGTGAGACTTCATTGTAGTGCAGATTTCCTTTGCAAGCTTGCTTGGTTGTCCAAAAAGGGCGTATGCGTTTTTTCCTGAATATATTCAGGAAAAAACGCATACGCCCTTTTTGGCCAAGTGCATCATTGTGGACGTTCTGCCTCTTTTCCTATGCTTTCAATGCAATTCCAGTCTACCTCCTGAAATCAGTTTCCTGCAATTCTGCCCCGCTTTCAAGTCCTCTTGGCAGCCTTACTTCAGTCTATTTTTGGACGATAGCTGTCATTTATAACTCTGCAGGTTTGTGAATTACAGTGCCCCTGAGCTCCTTTCTTCAACTCGCTTTCTTTTGAGCTGGCCGCAACACCGCAGGATGGTTTCAGGCCCTAATCTGGTTCCGGTACGGCACGCTGAGCCTTTGGTTAATTCCTCTTCCTGTTGGGAAATGAGAGTTAAATTTGCCCGTCCAGACACCTCCAGCTAGCCTCTCATTGTTTCTCGCTATTCCTGTTCATCTTCCGCAGAAATTGCAAACTGGGCCAAACAGGAGGTTAAAGGGACTGACTCTCCAAGTGGGGAGAGTGTTAGTAAAGCGTCTGGAATGTTGCACCCGAGTACCAGGGGAGGAAAACTGAGATATATTTGAACACGTCTCCCGATCACATGGTTGATCATACTCTGGGTTCCACATGCATGTTTTAGCTGAAGGAAGAATACCTAAAACCTGGAGAGTTGAGACCCGTGTAATGGGTACCATGCAATATGACTTCAAAGGGTCTTCATTTGCTCACCGAACTTTTCCAATCCTATCACTGCTGCGTTTATGCCCCTGTACACATGCTTGATTCTCTTTCGGAGACGTAGCAATCCATAGGTTTTACGATACTTACTAGTCAGGTACATTCTTAGGCGTTTAATATGCGGTGTTGAGTCCATTTCGTTGAGCAAGGAGTAGCTCTTGTCTATTCCATATTTGACTTAAGGAACTTTATCTGTGCTCATTTCAATCTCTGGTTTTATGCAGCACCCCAACTCACCTTTACCCTTAAGCAAGCATAAGTTGGTTTTCTAAATTTGAGACCCTGTTCTGTTCTGTAATTCAGTTCCTGTGTAGCCAAGTTTACATTCCGTGTATTACTGATATCTTATGATGTTTCTTTTTCTGTGTGACTTATTTCAGTTAGAATCATCATACCTGAATCCACTCATTGTGATGCTAAGGGCCTGATGACATAGATTTCATTGCTGAGTGATATTGCTTTGTAAGTAAATACCACAACTTCTTTATCCATTTTTCACTTTCTGCAATGTTGAACTTGTACTGTAAACGAGGTTCTTGTAAACAGAGGCGTCCCAAACTTTGGGGTGGCTGTGTCTTTTTGATTTTAATTTCCCTAAGCTATAGGACTATAAGTGGCAGTGCCCTAGGCTCTGTTGCTTTGTTTTTTAGATGTTTCAGGAAACACCATACACTTCTCCCAAGTGTCTGTTGGCAATTTACATCCCGCCCATCAGCATAACAAGGCTCCCAGTTCTCCATGGCCTGTCCTGCCTTTCTGGATTTTACACTTTTTTCAGATGGCCCTTTTGACCGGGGGGAAGTGAGACTTCATTGTAGTGCAGATTTCCTTTGCAAGCTTGCTTGGTTGGCCAAAAAGGGCGTATGCGCTTTTTCCTGAATATATTCAGGAAAAAACGTATACGCCCTTTTTGGCCAAGTGCATCATTGTGGACGTTCTGCCTCTTTTCCTATGCTTTCAATGCAATTCCAGTCTACCTCCTGAAATCGGTTTCCTGCAATTCTGCCCCGCTTTCAACTCCTCTTGGAAGCCTTACTTCAGTCTATTTTTGGACGATAGCTGTCATTTATAACTCTGCAGGTTTGTGAATTACAGTGCCCCTGAGCTCCTTTCTTCAACTCGCTTTCTTGTGACCTGGCCGCAACACCGCAGGATGGCTTCAGGCCCTAATCTGGCTCCGGTACGGCACGCTGAGCCTTTGGTTAATTCCTCTTCCTGGTGGGAAATGAGAGTTAAATTTGCACGTCCAGACACCTCCAGCTAGCCTCTCATTGGTTCTCGCTATTCCTGTTCATCTTCCGCAGAAATTGCAAACTGGGCCAAACAGGAGGTTAAAGGTACTGACTCTCCAAGTGGGGAGAGTGTTAGTAAAGCGTCTGGAATGTTGCACCCGAGTACCAGGGGAGGAAAACTGAGACATATTTGAACACGTCTCCCGATCACATGGTTGATCATACTCTAGGTTCCACATGCATGTTTTAGCTGAAGGAAGAATACCTTAAACCTGGGTAGTTGAAACCCGTGGAATGGGTACCATGCAATATGACTTCAAAGGGTCTTCATTTGCTCACCGAACCTCTCCAATCCTATCACTGCTGCGTTTATGCCCCTGTACACATGCTTGATTCTCTTTCGGAGACATAGCAATCCATAGGTTTTACGATACTTACTAGTCAGGTACATTCTTAGGCGTTTAATATGGGGTGTTGAGTCCATTTTGTTGAGCAAGGAGTAGCTCTTGTCTATTCCATATTTGGCTTAAGGAACTTTATCTGTGCTCATTTCAATCTCTGGTTTTATGCAGCACCCCAACTCACCTTTACCCTTAAGAAAGAATAAGTTGGTTTTCTAAATTTGAGACCCTGTTCTGTTCTGTAATTCAGTTCCTGTGTAGCCAAGTTTACATTCCGTGTATTACTGATATCTTATGATGTTTCTTTTTCTGTGTGACTTATTTCAGTTAGAATCATCATACCTGAATCCACTCATTGTGCTGCTAAGGGCCTGATGACACAGATTTCATTGCTGAGTGATATTGCTTTGTAAGTAAATACCACAACTTCTTTCTCCATTTTTCACTTTCTGCAATGTTGAACTTGTACTGTAAACGAGGTTCTTGTAAACAGAGCCGTTCCAAACTTTGGGGTGGCTGTGTCTTTTTGATTTTAATTTCCCTAAGCTATAGGACCATAAGTGGAAGTGCCCTAGGTTCTGTTGCTTTGTTTTTTAGATGTTTCAGGAAACACCATACACTTCTCCCGAGTGGTTGTTGGCAATTTACATCCCGCCCATCAGCATAACAAGGCTCCCAGTTCTCAATGGCCTGTTGCCTTTCTGGATTTTACACTTTTTTCAGATGGCCCTTTTGACCGGGGGGAAGTGAGACTTCATTGTAGTGCAGATTTCCTTTGCAAGCTTGCTTGGTTGTCCAAAAAGCGCGTATGCGTTTTTTCCTGAATATATTCAGGAAAAAACGCATACGCCCTTTTTGGCCAAGTGCATCATTGCGGACGTTCTGCCTCTTTTCCTATGCTTTCAATGCAATTCCTGTCTACCTCCTGAAATCGGTTTCCTGCAATTCTGCCCCGCTTTCAAGTCCTCTTGGCAGCCTTACTTCAGTCTATTTTTGGACGATAGCTGTCATTTATAACTCTGCAGGTTTGTGAATTACAGTGCCCCTGAGCTCCTTTCTTCAACTCGCTTTCTTTTGAGCTGGCCGCAACACCGCAGGATGGCTTCAGGCCCTAATCTGGTTCCGGTACGGCACGCTGAGCCTTTGGTTATTTCCTCTTCCTGTTGGAAAATGAGAGTTAAATTTGCCCGTCCAGACACCTCCAGCTAGCCTCTCATTGGTTCTCGCTATTCCTGTTCATCTTCCGCAGAAATTGCAAACTGGGCCAAACAGGAGGTTAAAGGGACTGACTCTCCAAGTGGGGAGAGTGTTAGTAAAGCGTCTGGAATGTTGCACCCGAGTACCAGGGGAGGAAAACTGAGACATATTTGAACACGTCTCCCGATCACATGGTTGATCATACTCTGGGTTCCACATGCATGTTTTAGCTGAAGGAAGAATACCTAAAACCTGGGTAGTTGAAACCCGTGGAATGGGTACCATGCAATATGACTTCAAAGGGTCTTCATTTGCTCACCAAACCTCTCCAATCCTATCACTGCTGCGTTTATGCCCCTGTACACATGCTTGATTCTCTTTCGGAGACATCGCAATCCATAGGTTTTAAGATACTTACTAGTCAGGTACATTCTTAGGCGTTTAATATGGGGTGTTGAGTCCATTTCATTGAGCAAGGAGTAGCTCTTGTCTATTCCATATTTGGCTTAAGGAACTTTATCTGTGCTCATTTCAATCTCTGGTTTTATGCAGCACCCCAACTCACCTTTACCCTTAAGCAAGAATAAGTTGGTTTTCTAAATTTGAGACCCTGTTCTGTTCTGTAATTCAGTTCCTGTGTAGCCAAGTTTACATTCCGTGTATTACTGATATCTTATGATGTTTCTTTTTCTGTGTGACTTACTTCAGTTAGAATCATCATACCTGAATCCACTCATTGTGCTGCTAAGGGCCTGATGACACAGATTTCATTGCTGAGTGATATTGCTTTGTAAGTAAATACCACAACTTCTTTATCCATTTTTCACTTTCTGCGATGTTGAACTTGTACTGTAAACGAGGTTCTTGTAAACAGAGCCGTTCCAAACTTTGGGGTGGCTGTGTCTTTTTGATTTTAATTTCCCTAAGCTATAGGACCATAAGTGGAAGTGCCCTAGGTTCTGTTGCTTTGTTTTTTAGATGTTTCAGGAAACACCATACACTTCTCCCCAGTGGTTGTTGGCAATTTACATCCCGCCCATCAGCATAACAAGGCTCCCAGTTCTCCATGGCCTGTCCTGCCTTTCTGGATTTTACACTTTTTTCAGATGGCCCTTTTGACCGGGGGGAAGTGAGACTTCATTGTAGTGCAGATTTCCTTTGCAAGCTTGCTTGGTTGTCCAAAAAGGGCGTATGCGTTTTTTCCTGAATATATTCAGGAAAAAACGCATACGCCCTTTTTGGCCAAGTGCATCATTGTGGACGTTCTGCCTCTTTTCCTATGCTTTCAATGCAATTCCAGTCTACCTCCTGAAATCAGTTTCCTGCAATTCTGCCCCGCTTTCAAGTCCTCTTGGCAGCCTTACTTCAGTCTATTTTTGGACGATAGCTGTCATTTATAACTCTGCAGGTTTGTGAATTACAGTGCCCCTGAGCTCCTTTCTTCAACTCGCTTTCTTTTGAGCTGGCCGCAACACCGCAGGATGGTTTCAGGCCCTAATCTGGTTCCGGTATGGCACGCTGAGCCTTTGGTTAATTCCTCTTCCTGTTGGGAAATGAGAGTTAAATTTGCCCGTCCAGACACCTCCAGCTAGCCTCTCATTGTTTCTCGCTATTCCTGTTCATCTTCCGCAGAAATTGCAAACTGGGCCAAACAGGAGGTTAAAGGGACTGACTCTCCAAGTGGGGAGAGTGTTAGTAAAGCGTCTGGAATGTTGCACCCGAGTACCAGGGGAGGAAAACTGAGATATATTTGAACACGTCTCCCGATCACATGGTTGATCATACTCTGGGTTCCACATGCATGTTTTAGCTGAAGGAAGAATACCTAAAACCTGGAGAGTTGAGACCCGTGTAATGGGTACCATGCAATATGACTTCAAAGGGTCTTCATTTGCTCACCGAACTTTTCCAATCCTATCACTGCTGCGTTTATGCCCCTGTACACATGCTTGATTCTCTTTCGGAGACGTAGCAATCCATAGGTTTTACGATACTTACTAGTCAGGTACATTCTTAGGCGTTTAATATGCGGTGTTGAGTCCATTTCGTTGAGCAAGGAGTAGCTCTTGTCTATTCCATATTTGACTTAAGGAACTTTATCTGTGCTCATTTCAATCTCTGGTTTTATGCAGCACCCCAACTCACCTTTACCCTTAAGCAACCATAAGTTGGTTTTCTAAATTTGAGACCCTGTTCTGTTCTGTAATTCAGTTCCTGTGTAGCCAAGTTTACATTCCGTGTATTACTGATATCTTATGATGTTTCTTTTTCTGTGTGACTTATTTCAGTTAGAATCATCATACCTGAATCCACTCATTGTGATGCTAAGGGCCTGATGACATAGATTTCATTGCTGAGTGATATTGCTTTGTAAGTAAATACCACAACTTCTTTATCCATTTTTCACTTTCTGCGATGTTGAACTTGTACTGTAAACGAGGTTCTTGTAAACAGAGGCGTCCCAAACTTTGGGGTGGCTGTGTCTTTTTGATTTTAATTTCCCTAAGCTATAGGACTATAAGTGGCAGTGCCCTAGGCTCTGTTGCTTTGTTTTTTAGATGTTTCAGGAAACACCATACACTTCTCCCGAGTGTCTTTTGGCAATTTACATCCCGCCCATCAGCATAACAAGGCTCCCAGTTCTCCATGGCCTGTCCTGCCTTTCTGGATTTTACACTTTTTTCAGATGGCCCTTTTGACCGGGGGGAAGTGAGACTTCATTGTAGTGCAGATTTCCTTTGCAAGCTTGCTTGGTTGGCCAAAAAGGGCGTATGCGCTTTTTCCTGAATATATTCAGGAAAAAACGCATACGCCCTTTTTGGCCAAGTGCATCATTGTGGACGTTCTGCCTCTTTTCCTATGCTTTCAATGCAATTCCAGTCTACCTCCTGAAATCGGTTTCCTGCAATTCTGCCCCGCTTTCAAGTCCTCTTGGAAGCCTTACTTCAGTCTATTTTTGGACGATATCTGTCATTTATAACTCTGCAGGTTTGTGAATTACAGTGCCCCTGAGCTCCTTTCTTCAACTCGCTTTCTTGTGACCTGGCCGCAACACCGCAGGATGGCTTCAGGCCCTAATCTGGCTCCGGTACGGCACGCTGAGCCTTTGGTTAATTCCTCTTCCTGGTGGGAAATGAGAGTTAAATTTGCCCGTCCAGACACCTCCAGCTAGCCTCTCATTGGTTCTCGCTATTCCTGTTCATCTTCCGCAGAAATTGCAAACTGGGCCAAACAGGAGGTTAAAGGGACTGACTCTCCAAGTGGGGAGAGTGTTAGTAAAGCGTCTGGAATGTTGCACCCGAGTACCAGGGGAGGAAAACTGAGACATATTTGAACACATCTCCCGATCACATGGTTGATCATACTCTAGGTTCCACATGCATGTTTTAGCTGAAGGAAGAATACCTTAAACCTGGGTAGTTGAAACCCGTGGAATGGGTACCATGCAATGTGACTTCAAAGGGTCTTCATTTGCTCACCGAACCTCTCCAATCCTATCACTGCTGCGTTTATTCCCCTGTACACATGCTTGATTCTCTTTCGGAGACATAGTAATCCATAGGTTTTAAGATACTTACTAGTCAGGTACATTCTTAGGCGTTTAATATGGGGTGTTGAGTCCATTTCGTTGAGCAAGGAGTAGCTCTTGTCTATTCCATATTTGGCTTAAGGAACTTTATCTGTGCTCATTTCAATCTCTGGTTTTATGCAGCACCCCAACTCACCTTTACCCTTAAGAAAGAATAAGTTGGTTTTCTAAATTTGAGACCCTGTTCTGTTCTGTAATTCAGTTCCTGTGTAGCCAAGTTTACATTCCGTGTATTACTGATATCTTATGATGTTTCTTTTTCTGTGTGACTTATTTCAGTTAGAATCATCATACCTGAATCCACTCATTGTGCTGCTAAGGGCCTGATGACACAGATTTCATTGCTGAGTGATATTGCTTTGTAAGTAAATACCACAACTTCTTTCTCCATTTTTCACTTTCTGCGATGTTGAACTTGTACTGTAAACGAGGTTCTTGTAAACAGAGCCGTTCCAAACTTTGGGGTGGCTGTGTCTTTTTGATTTTAATTTCCCTAAGCTATAGGACCATAAGTGGAAGTGCCCTAGGTTCTGTTGCTTTGTTTTTTAGATGTTTCAGGAAACACCATACACTTCTCCCGAGTGGTTGTTGGCAATTTACATCCCGCCCATCAGCATAACAAGGCTCCCAGTTCTCCATGGCCTGTCCTGCCTTTCTGGATTTTACACTTTTTTCAGATGGCCCTTTTGACCGGGGGGAAGTGAGACTTCATTGTAGTGCAGATTTCCTTTGCAAGCTTGCTTGGTTGTCCAAAAAGGGCGTATGCGTTTTTTCCTGAATATATTCAGGAAAAAACGCATACGCCCTTTTTGACCAAGTGCATCATTGTGGACGTTCTGCCTCTTTTCCTATGCTTTCAATGCAATTCCAGTCTACCTCCTGAAATCAGTTTCCTGCAATTCTGCCCCGCTTTCAAGTCCTCTTGGCAGCCTTACTTCAGTCTATTTTTGGACGATAGCTGTCATTTATAACTCTGCAGGTTTGTGAATTACAGTGCCCCTGAGCTCCTTTCTTCAACTCGCTTTCTTTTGAGCTGGCCGCAACAACGCAGGATGGTTTCAGGCCCTAATCTGGTTCCGGTACGGCACGCTGAGCCTTTGGTTATTTCCTCTTCCTGTTGGGAAATGAGAGTTAAATTTGCCCGTCCAGACACCTCCAGCTAGCCTCTCATTGGTTCTCGCTATTCCTGTTCATCTTCCGCAGAAATTGCAAACTGGGCCAAACAGGAGGTTAAAGGGACTGACTCTCCAAGTGGGGAGAGTGTTAGTAAAGCGTCTGGAATGTTGCACCCGAGTACCAGGGGAGGAAAACTGAGATATATTTGAACACGTCTCCCGATCACATGGTTGATCATACTCTGGGTTCCACATGCATGTTTTAGCTGAAGGAAGAATACCTAAAACCTGGAGAGTTGAGACCCGTGTAATGGGTACCATGCAATATGACTTCAAAGGGTCTTCATTTGCTCACCGAACTTTTCCAATCCTATCACTGCTGCGTTTATGCCCCTGTACACATGCTTGATTCTCTTTCGGAGACATAGCAATCCATAGGTTTTAAGATACTTACTAGTCAGGTACATTCTTAGGCGTTTAATATGCAGTGTTGAGTCCATTTCGTTGAGCAAGGAGTAGCTCTTGTCTATTCCATATTTGACTTAAGGAACTTTATCTGTGCTCATTTCAATCTCTGGTTTTATGCAGCACTCCAACTCACCTTTACTCTTAAGCAAGCATAAGTTGGTTTTCTAAATTTGAGACCCTGTTCTGTTCTGTAATTCAGTTCCTGTGTAGCCAAGTTTACATTCCGTGTATTACTGATATCTTATGATGTTTCTTTTTCTGTGTGACTTATTTCAGTTAGAATCATCATATCTGAATCCACTCATTGTGATGCTAAGGGCCTGATGACATAGATTTCATTGCTGAGTGATATTGCTTTGTAAGTAAATACCACAAGTTCTTTATCCATTTTTCACTTTCTGCGATGTTGAACTTGTACTGTAAACAAGGTTCTTGTAAACATAGGCGTCCCAAACTTTGGGGTGGCTGTGTCTTTTTGATTTTAATTTCCCTAAGCTATAGGACTATAAGTGGCAGTGCCCTAGGCTCTGTTGCTTTGTTTTTTAGATGTTTCAGGAAACACCATACACTTCTCCCGAGTGGTTGTTGGCAATTTACATCCCGCCCATCAGCATAACAAGGCTCCCAGTTCTCCATGGCCTGTCCTGCCTTTCTGGATTTTACACTTTTTTCAGATGGCCCTTTTGACCGGGGGGAAGTGAGACTTCATTGTAGTGCAGATTTCCTTTGCAAGCTTGTTTGGTTGACCAAAAAGGGCGTATGCGCTTTTTCCTGAATATATTCAGGAAAAAACGTATATGCCCTTTTTGGCCAAATGCATCATTGTGGACGTTCTGCCTCTTTTCCTATGCTTTCAATGCAATTCCAGTCTGCCTCCTGAAATCGGTTTCCTGCAATTCTGCCCCGCTTTCAAGTCCTCTTGGAAGCCTTACTTCAGTCTATTTTTGGACGATAGCTGTCATTTATAACTCTGCAGGTTTGTGAATTACAGTGCCCCTGAGCTCCTTTCTTCAACTCGCTTTCTTGTGACCTGGCCGCAACACCGCAGGATGGCTTCAGGCCCTAATCTGGCTCCGGTACGGCACGCTGAGCCTTTGGTTAATTCCTCTTCCTGGTGGGAAATGAGAGTTAAATTTGCCCGTCCAGACACCTCCAGCTAGCCTCTCATTGGTTCTCGCTATTCCTGTTCATCTTCCGCAGAAATTGCAAACTGGGCCAAACAGGAGGTTAAAGGGACTGACTCTCCAAGTGGGGAGAGTGTTAGTAAAGCGTCTGGAATGTTGCACCCGAGTACCAGGGGAGGAAAACTGAGACATACTTGAACACGTCTCCCGATCACATGGTTGATCATACTCTAGGTTCCACATGCATGTTTTAGCTGAAGGAAGAATACCTTAAACCTGGGTAGTTGAAACCCGTGGAATGGGTACCATGCAATATGACTTCAAAGGGTCTTCATTTGCTCACCGA
Organism: Delphinus delphis; assembly: GCF_949987515.2. NCBI lineage: Eukaryota > Metazoa > Chordata > Mammalia > Artiodactyla > Delphinidae > Delphinus > Delphinus delphis. The sequence continues at coordinate 87,078 of NW_027192915.1, read as the reverse complement.
ACCTCTCCAATCCTATCACTGCTGCGTTTATGCCCCTGTACACATGCTTGATTCTCTTTCGGAGACATAGCAATCCATAGGTTTTACGATACTTACTAGTCAGGTACATTCTTAGGCGTTTAATATGGGGTGTTGAGTCCATTTCACTGAGCAAGGAGTAGCTCTTGTCTATTCCATATTTGGCTTAAGGAACTTTATCTGTGCTCATTTCAATCTCTGGTTTTATGCAGCACCCCAACTCACCTTTACCCTTAAGAAAGAATAAGTTGGTTTTCTAAATTTGAGACCCTGTTCTGTTCTGTAATTCAGTTCCTGTGTAGCCAAGTTTACATTCCGTGTATTACTGATATCTTATGATGTTTCTTTTTCTGTGTGACTTATTTCAGTTAGAATCATCATACCTGAATCCACTCATTGTGCTGTTAAGGGCCTGATGACACAGATTTCATTGCTGAGTGATATTGCTTTGTAAGTAAATACCACAACTTCTTTCTCCATTTTTCACTTTCTGCAATGTTGAACTTGTACTGTAAACGAGGTTCTTGTAAACAGAGCCGTTCCAAACTTTGGGGTGGCTGTGTCTTTTTGATTTTAATTTCCCTAAGCTATAGGACCATAAGTGGAAGTGCGCTAGGTTCTGTTGCTTTGTTTTTTAGATGTTTCAGGAAACACCATACACTTCTCCCGAGTGGTTGTTGGCAATTTACATCCCGCCCATCAGCATAACAAGGCTCCCAGTTCTCAATGGCCTGTTGCCTTTCTGGATTTTACACTTTTTTCAGATGGCCCTTTTGACCGGGGGGAAGTGAGACTTCATTGTAGTGCAGATTTCCTTTGCAAGCTTGCTTGGTTGGCCAAAAAGGGCGTATGCGTTTTTTCCTGAATATATTCAGGAAAAAACGCATACGCCCTTTTTGGCCAAGTGCATCATTGTGGACGTTCTGCCTCTTTTCCTATGCTTTCAATGCAATTCCAGTCTACCTCCTGAAATCGGTTTCCTGCAATTCTGCCCCGCTTTCAAGTCCTCTTGGCAGCCTTACTTCAGTCTATTTTTGGACGATAGCTGTCATTTATAACTCTGCAGGTTTGTGAATTACAGTGCCCCTGAGCTCCTTTCTTCAACTCGCTTTCTTTTGAGCTGGCCGCAACAACGCAGGATGGCTTCAGGCCCTAATCTGGTTCCGGTACGGCACGCTGAGCCTTTGGTTATTTCCTCTTCCTGTTGGAAAATGAGAGTTAAATTTGCCCGTCCAGACACCTCCAGCTAGCCTCTCATTGGTTCTCGCTATTCCTGTTCATCTTCCGCAGAAATTGCAAACTGGGCCAAACAGGAGGTTAAAGGGACTGACTCTCCAAGTGGGGAGAGTGTTAGTAAAGCGTCTGGAATGTTGCACCCGAGTACCAGGGGAGGAAAACTGAGACATATTTGAACACGTCTCCCGATCACATCGTTGATCATACTCTGGGTTCCACATGCATGTTTTAGCTGAAGGAAGAATACCTAAAACCTGGGTAGTTGAAACCCGTGGAATGGGTACCATGCAATATGACTTCAAAGGGTCTTCATTTGCTCACCAAACCTCTCCAATCCTATCACTGCTGCGTTTATGCCCCTGTACACATGCTTGATTCTCTTTCGGAGACATCGCAATCCATAGGTTTTAAGATACTTACTAGTCAGGTACATTCTTAGGCGTTTAATATGCGGTGTTGAGTCCATTTCGTTGAGCAAGGAGTAGCTCTTGTCTATTCCATATTTGGCTTAAGGAACTTTATCTGTGCTCATTTCAATCTCTGGTTTTATGCAGCAACCCAACTCACCTTTCCCCTTAAGCAAGCATAAGTTGGTTTTCTAAATTTGAGAACCTGTTCTGTTTTGGAATGCAGTTCCTGTGTAGCCAAGTTTACATTCCGTGTATTAGTGATATCTTATGATGTTTCTTTTTCTGTGTGACTTATTTCAGTTAGAATCATCGTAACTGAATCTACTCATTATGCTGCTACGGGCCTGATGACATAGATTTCATTGCTGAGTGATACTGCATTGTACGTAAGTACCACAAGTTCTTTATCCATTTTTCACTTTCTGCGATGTTGAACTTGTACTGTAAACGGGGTTCTTGTAAACAGAGCCGTTCCAAACTTTGGGGTGGCTGTGTCTTTTTGATTTTAATTTCCCTAAGCTATAGGACCATAAGTGGCAGTGCCCTAGGCTCTGTTGCTTTGTTTTTTAGATGTTTCAGGAAACACCATACACTTCTCCCGAGTGTCTGTTGGCAATTTACATCCCGCCCATCAGCATAACAAGGCCCCCAGTTCTCAATGGCCTGTTGCCTTTCTGGATTTTACACTTTTTTCAGATGGCCCTTTTGACCGGGGGGAAGTGAGACTTCATTGTAGTGCAGATTTCCTTTGCAAGCTTGCTTGGTTGGCCAAAAGGGCGTATGCGTTTTTTCCTGAATATATTCAGGAAAAAACGCATACGCCCTTTTTGGCCAAGTGCATCATTGTGGACGTTCTGCCTCTTTTCCTATGCTTTCAATGCAATTCCAGTCTACCTCCTGAAATCGGTTTCCTGCAATTCTGCCCCGCTTTCAAGTCCTCTTGCCAGCCTTACTTCAGTCTATTTTTGGACGATAGCTGTCATTTATAACTCTGCAGGTTTGTGAATTACAGTGCCCCTGAGCTCCTTTCTTCAACTCGGTTTCTTTTGAGCTGGCCGCAACACCGCAGGATGGCTTCAGGCCCTAATCTGGTTCCGGTACGGCACACTGAGCCTTTGGTTATTTCCTCTTCCTGGTGGGAAATGAGAGTTAAATTTGCCCGTCCAGACACCTCCAGCTAGCCTCTCATTGGTTCTCGCTATTCCTGTTCATCTTCCGCAGAAATTGCAAACTGGGCCAAACAGGAGGTTAAAGGCGCTGACTCTCCAAGTGGGGAGAGTGTTAGTAAAGCGTCTGGAATGTTGCACCCGAGTACCAGGGGAGGAAAACTGAGACATATTTGAACACGTCTCCCGTTCACATGGTTGATCATACTCTAGGTTCCACATGCATGTTTTGGCTGAAGGAAGAATACCTTAAACCTGGAGAGTTGAGACCCGTGCAATGGGTACCATGCAATATGACTTCAAAGGGTCTTCATTTGCTCACCGAACCTCTCCAATCCTATCACTGCTGCGTTTATGCCCCTGTACACATGCTTGATTCTCTTTCGGAGACATAGCAATCCATAGGTTTTAAGATACTTACTAGTCAGGTACATTCTTAGGCGTTTAATATGCGGTGTTGAGTCCATTTCGTTGAGCAAGGAGTAGCTCTTGTCTATTCCATATTTGACTTAAGGAACTTTATCTGTGCTCATTTCAATCTCTGGTTTTATGCAGCACCCCAACTCACCTTTACCCTTAAGCAAGCATAAGTTGGTTTTCTAAATTTGAGACCCTGTTCTGTTCTGTAATTCAGTTCCTGTGTAGCCAAGTTTACATTCCGTGTATTAGTGATATCTTATGATGTTTCTTTTTCTGTGTGACTTATTTCAGTTAGAATCATCATACCTGAATCCACTCATTGTGATGCTAAGGGCCTGATGACATAGATTTCATTGCTGAGTGATATTGCTTTGTAAGTAAATACCACAACTTCTTTATCCATTTTTCACTTTCTGCGATGTTGAACTTGTACTGTAAACGAGGTTCTTGTAAACAGAGGCGTCCCAAACTTTGGGGTGGCTGTGTCTTTTTGATTTTAATTTCCCTAAGCTATAGGACTATAAGTGGCAGTGCCCTAGGCTCTGTTGCTTTGTTTTTTAGATGTTTCAGGAAACACCATACACTTCTCCCGAGTGTCTTTTGGCAATTTACATCCCGCCCATCAGCATAACAAGGCTCCCAGTTCTCCATGGCCTGTCCTGCCTTTCTGGATTTTACACTTTTTTCAGATGGCCCTTTTGACCGGGGGGAAGTGAGACTTCATTGTAGTGCAGATTTCCTTTGCAAGCTTGCTTGGTTGGCCAAAAAGGGCGTATGCGTTTTTTCCTGAATATATTCAGGAAAAAACGTATACGCCCTTTTTGGCCAAGTGCATCATTGTGGACGCTCTGCCTCTTTTCCTATGCTTTCAATGCAATTCCAGTCTACCTCCTGAAATCGGTTTCCTGCAATTCTGCCCCGCTTTCAAGTCCTCTTGGAAGCCTTACTTCAGTCTATTTTTGGACGATAGCTGTCATTTATAACTCTGCAGGTTTGTGAATTACAGTGCCCCTGAGCTCCTTTCTTCAACTCGCTTTCTTGTGACCTGGCCGCAACACCGCAGGATGGCTTCAGGCCCTAATCTGGCTCCGGTACGGCACGCTGAGCCTTTGGTTAATTCCTCTTCCTGGTGGGAAATGAGAGTTAAATTTGCCCGTCCAGACACCTCCAGCTAGCCTCTCATTGGTTCTCGCTATTCCTGTTCATCTTCCGCAGAAATTGCAAACTGGGCCAAACAGGAGGTTAAAGGGACTGACTCTCCAAGTGGGGAGAGTGTTAGTAAAGCGTCTGGAATGTTGCACCCGAGTACCAGGGGAGGAAAACTGAGACATATTTGAACACATCTCCCGATCACATGGTTGATCTTACTCTAGGTTCCACATGCATGTTTTAGCTGAAGGAAGAATACCTTAAACCTGGGTAGTTGAAACCCGTGGAATGGGTACCATGCAATGTGACTTCAAAGGGTCTTCATTTGCTCACCGAACCTCTCCAATCCTATCACTGCTGCGTTTATGCCCCTGTACACATGCTTGATTCTCTTTCGGAGACATAGTAATCCATAGGTTTTAAGATACTTACTAGTCAGGTACATTCTTAGGCGTTTAATATGGGGTGTTGAGTCCATTTCGTTGAGCAAGGAGTAGCTCTTGTCTATTCCATATTTGGCTTAAGGAACTTTATCTGTGCTCATTTCAATCTCTGGTTTTATGCAGCACCCCAACTCACCTTTACCCTTAAGAAAGAATAAGTTGGTTTTCTAAATTTGAGACCCTGTTCTGTTCTGTAATTCAGTTCCTGTGTAGCCAAGTTTACATTCCGTGTATTACTGATATCTTATGATGTTTCTTTTTCTGTGTGACTTATTTCAGTTAGAATCATCATACCTGAATCCACTCATTGTGCTGCTAAGGGCCTGATGACACAGATTTCATTGCTGAGTGATATTGCTTTGTAAGTAAATACCACAACTTCTTTCTCCATTTTTCACTTTCTGCGATTTTGAACTTGTACTGTAAACGAGGTTCTTGTAAACAGAGCCGTTCCAAACTTTGGGGTGGCTGTGTCTTTTTGATTTTAATTTCCCTAAGCTATAGGACCATAAGTGGAAGTGCCCTAGGTTCTGTTGCTTTGTTTTTTAGATGTTTCAGGAAACACCATACACTTCTCCCGAGTGGTTGTTGGCAATTTACATCCCGCCCATCAGCATAACAAGGCTCCCAGTTCTCCATGGCCTGTCCTGCCTTTCTGGATTTTACACTTTTTTCAGATGGCCCTTTTGACCGGGGGGAAGTGAGACTTCATTGTAGTGCAGATTTCCTTTGCAAGCTTGCTTGGTTGGCCAAAAAGGGCGTATGCGTTTTTTCCTGAATATATTCAGGAAAAAACGCATACGCCCTTTTTGACCAAGTGCATCATTGTGGACGTTCTGCCTCTTTTCCTATGCTTTCAATGCAATTCCAGTCTACCTCCTGAAATCAGTTTCCTGCAATTCTGCCCCGCTTTCAAGTCCTCTTGGCAGCCTTACTTCAGTCTATTTTTGGACGATAGCTGTCATTTATAACTCTGCAGGTTTGTGAATTACAGTGCCCCTGAGCTCCTTTCTTCAACTCGCTTTCTTTTGAGCTGGCCGCAACACCGCAGGATGGTTTCAGGCCCTAATCTGGTTCCGGTACGGCACGCTGAGCCTTTGGTTATTTCCTCTTCCTGTTGGGAAATGAGAGTTAAATTTGCCCATCCAGACACCTCCAGCTAGCCTCTCATTGGTTCTCGCTATTCCTGTTCATCTTCCGCAGAAATTGCAAACTGGGCCAAACAGGAGGTTAAAGGGACTGACTCTCCAAGTGGGGAGAGTGTTAGTAAAGCGTCTGGAATGTTGCACCCGAGTACCAGGGGAGGAAAACTGAGATATATTTGAACACGTCTCCCGATCACATGGTTGATCATACTCTGGGTTCCACATGCATGTTTTAGCTGAAGGAAGAATACCTAAAACCTGGAGAGTTGAGACCCGTGTAATGGGTACCATGCAATATGACTTCAAAGGGTCTTCATTTGCTCACCGAACTTTTCCAATCCTATCACTGCTGCGTTTATGCCCCTGTACACATGCTTGATTCTCTTTCGGAGACATAGCAATCCATAGGTTTTAAGATACTTACTAGTCAGGTACATTCTTAGGCGTTTAATATGCAGTGTTGAGTCCATTTCGTTGAGCAAGGAGTAGCTCTTGTCTATTCCATATTTGACTTAAGGAACTTTATCTGTGCTCATTTCAATCTCTGGTTTTATGCAGCACCCCAACTCACCTTTACTCTTAAGCAAGCATAAGTTGGTTTTCTAAATTTGAGACCCTGTTCTGTTCTGTAATTCAGTTCCTGTGTAGCCAAGTTTACATTCCGTGTATTACTGATATCTTATGATGTTTCTTTTTCTGTGTGACTTATTTCAGTTAGAATCATCATATCTGAATCCACTCATTGTGATGCTAAGGGCCTGATGACATAGATTTCATTGCTGAGTGATATTGCTTTGTAAGTAAATACCACAAGTTCTTTATCCATTTTTCACTTTCTGCGATGTTGAACTTGTACTGTAAACAAGGTTCTTGTAAACATAGGCATCCCAAACTTTGGGGTGGCTGTGTCTTTTTGATTTTAATTTCCCTAAGCTATAGGACTATAAGTGGCAGTGCCCTAGGCTCTGTTGCTTTGTTTTTTAGATGTTTCAGGAAACACCATACACTTCTCCCGAGTGGTTGTTGGCAATTTACATCCCGCCCATCAGCATAACAAGGCTCCCAGTTCTCCATGGCCTGTCCTGCCTTTCTGGATTTTACACTTTTTTCAGATGGCCCTTTTGACCGGGGGGAAGTGAGACTTCATTGTAGTGCAGATTTCCTTTGCAAGCTTGTTTGGTTGACCAAAAAGGGCGTATGCGCTTTTTCCTGAATATATTCAGGAAAAAACGTATATGCCCTTTTTGGCCAAATGCATCATTGTGGACGTTCTGCCTCTTTTCCTATGCTTTCAATGCAATTCCAGTCTACCTCCTGAAATCGGTTTCCTGCAATTCTGCCCCGCTTTCAAGTCCTCTTGGAAGCCTTACTTCAGTCTATTTTTGGACGATAGCTGTCATTTATAACTCTGCAGGTTTGTGAATTACAGTGCCCCTGAGCTCCTTTCTTCAACTCGCTTTCTTGTGACCTGGCCGCAACACCGCAGGATGGCTTCAGGCCCTAATCTGGCTCCGGTACGGCACGCTGAGCCTTTGGTTAATTCCTCTTCCTGGTGGGAAATGAGAGTTAAATTTGCCCGTCCAGACACCTCCAGCTAGCCTCTCATTGGTTCTCGCTATTCCTGTTCATCTTCCGCAGAAATTGCAAACTGGGCCAAACAGGAGGTTAAAGGGACTGACTCTCCAAGTGGGGAGAGTGTTAGTAAAGCGTCTGGAATGTTGCACCCGAGTACCAGGGGAGGAAAACTGAGACATATTTGAACACGTCTCCCGATCACATGGTTGATCATACTCTAGGTTCCACATGCATGTTTTAGCTGAAGGAAGAATACCTTAAACCTGGGTAGTTGAAACCCGTGGAATGGGTACCATGCAATATGACTTCAAAGGGTCTTCATTTGCTCACCGAACCTCTCCAATCCTATCACTGCTGCGTTTATGCCCCTGTACACATGCTTGATTCTCTTTCGGAGACATAGCAATCCATAGGTTTTAAGATACTTACTAGTCAGGTACATTCTTAGGCGTTTAATATGGGGTGTTGAGTCCATTTCGCTGAGCAAGGAGTAGCTCTTGTCTATTCCATATTTGGCTTAAGGAACTTTATCTGTGCTCATTTCAATCTCTGGTTTTATGCAGCACCCCAACTCACCTTTACCCTTAAGAAAGAATAAGTTGGTTTTCTAAATTTGAGACCCTGTTCTGTTCTGTAATTCAGTTCCTGTGTAGCCAAGTTTACATTCCGTGTATTACTGATATCTTATGATGTTTCTTTTTCTGTGTGACTTATTTCAGTTAGAATCATCATACCTGAATCCACTCATTGTGCTGTTAAGGGCCTGATGACACAGATTTCATTGCTGAGTGATATTGCTTTGTAAGTAAATACCACAACTTCTTTCTCCATTTTTCACTTTCTGCAATGTTGAACTTGTACTGTAAACGAGGTTCTTGTAAACAGAGCCGTTCCAAACTTTGGGGTGGCTGTGTCTTTTTGATTTTAATTTCCCTAAGCTATAGGACCATAAGTGGAAGTGCCCTAGGTTCTGTTGCTTTGTTTTTTAGATGTTTCAGGAAACACCATACACTTCTCCCGAGTGGTTGTTGGCAATTTACATCCCGCCCATCAGCATAACAAGGCTCCCAGTTCTCAATGGCCTGTTGCCTTTCTGGATTTTACACTTTTTTCAGATGGCCCTTTTGACCGGGGGGAAGTGAGACTTCATTGTAGTGCAGATTTCCTTTGCAAGCTTGCTTGGTTGGCCAAAAAGGGCGTATGCGTTTTTTCCTGAATATATTCAGGAAAAAACGCATACGCCCTTTTTGACCAAGTGCATCATTGTGGACGTTCTGCCTCTTTTCCTATGCTTTCAATGCAATTCCAGTCTACCTCCTGAAATCGGTTTCCTGCAATTCTGCCCCGCTTTCAAGTCCTCTTGGCAGCCTTACTTCAGTCTATTTTTGGACGATAGCTGTCATTTATAACTCTGCAGGTTTGTGAATTACAGTGCCCCTGAGCTCCTTTCTTCAACTCGCTTTCTTTTGAGCTGGCCGCAACAACGCAGGATGGCTTCAGGCCCTAATCTGGTTCCGGTACGGCACGCTGAGCCTTTGGTTATTTCCTCTTCCTGTTGGAAAATGAGAGTTAAATTTGCCCGTCCAGACACCTCCAGCTAGCCTCTCATTGGTTCTCGCTATTCCTGTTCATCTTCCGCAGAAATTGCAAACTGGGCCAAACAGGAGGTTAAAGGGACTGACTCTCCAAGTGGGGAGAGTGTTAGTAAAGCGTCTGGAATGTTGCACCCGAGTACCAGGGGAGGAAAACTGAGACATATTTGAACACGTCTCCCGATCACATGGTTGATCATACTCTGGGTTCCACATGCATGTTTTAGCTGAAGGAAGAATACCTAAAACCTGGGTAGTTGAAACCCGTGGAATGGGTACCATGCAATATGACTTCAAAGGGTCTTCATTTGCTCACCAAACCTCTCCAATCCTATCACTGCTGCGTTTATGCCCCTGTACACATGCTTGATTCTCTTTCGGAGACATCGCAATCCATAGGTTTTAAGATACTTACTAGTCAGGTACATTCTTAGGCGTTTAATATGCGGTGTTGAGTCCATTTCGTTGAGCAAGGAGTAGCTCTTGTCTATTCCATATTTGGCTTAAGGAACTTTATCTGTGCTCATTTCAATCTCTGGTTTTATGCAGCAACCCAACTCACCTTTCCCCTTAAGCAAGCATAAGTTGGTTTTCTAAATTTGAGAACCTGTTCTGTTTTGGAATGCAGTTCCTGTGTAGCCAAGTTTACATTCCGTGTATTAGTGATATCTTATGATGTTTCTTTTTCTGTGTGACTTATTTCAGTTAGAATCATCGTAACTGAATCTACTCATTATGCTGCTACGGGCCTGATGACATAGATTTCATTGCTGAGTGATACTGCATTGTACGTAAGTACCACAAGTTCTTTATCCATTTTTCACTTTCTGCGATGTTGAACTTGTACTGTAAACGGGGTTCTTGTAAACAGAGCCGTTCCAAACTTTGGGGTGGCTGTGTCTTTTTGATTTTAATTTCCCTAAGCTATAGGACCATAAGTGGCAGTGCCCTAGGCTCTGTTGCTTTGTTTTTTAGATGTTTCAGGAAACACCATACACTTCTCCCGAGTGTCTGTTGGCAATTTACATCCCGCCCATCAGCATAACAAGGCCCCCAGTTCTCAATGGCCTGTTGCCTTTCTGGATTTTACACTTTTTTCAGATGGCCCTTTTGACCGGGGGGAAGTGAGACTTCATTGTAGTGCAGATTTCCTTTGCAAGCTTGCTTGGTTGGCCAAAAAGGGCGTATGCGTTTTTTCCTGAATATATTCAGGAAAAAACGCATACGCCCTTTTTGGCCAAGTGCATCATTGTGGACGTTCTGCCTCTTTTCCTATGCTTTCAATGCAATTCCAGTCTACCTCCTGAAATCGGTTTCCTGCAATTCTGCCCCGCTTTCAAGTCCTCTTGGCAGCCTTACTTCAATCTATTTTTGGACGATAGCTGTCATTTATAACTCTGCAGGTTTGTGAATTACAGTGCCCCTGAGCTCCTTTCTTCAACTCGCTTTCTTGTGACCTGGCCGCAACACCGCAGGATGGCTTCAGGCCCTAATCTGGTTCCGGCCCGTCATGCTGAGCCTTTGGTTAATTCCTCTTCCTGGTGGGAAATGAGAGTTAAATTTGCCCGTCCAGACACCTCCAGCTAGCCTCTCATTGGTTCTCGCTATTCCTGTTCATCTTCCACAGAAATTGCAAACTGGGCCAAACAGGAGGTTAAAGGGACTGACTCTCCAAGTGGGGAGAGTGTTAGTAAAGCGTCTGGAATGTTGCACCCGAGTACCAGGGGAGGAAAACTGAGACATATTTGAACACGTCTCCTGATCACATGGTTGATCATACTCTAGGTTCCACATGCATGTTTTAGCTGAAGGAAGAATACCTTAAACCTGGGTAGTTGAAAACCGTGGAATGGGTACCATGCAATATGACTTCAAAGGGTCTTCATTTGCTCACCGAACCTCTCCAATCCTATCACTGCTGCGTTTATGCCCCTGTACACATGCTTGATTCTCTTTCGGAGACATAGCAATCCATAGGTTTTAAGATACTTACTAGTCAGGTACATTCTTAGGCGTTTAATATGGGGTGTTGAGTCCATTTCGTTGAGCAAGGAGTAGCTCTTGTCTATTCCATATTTGGCTTAAGGAGCTTTATCTGTGCTCATTTCAATCTCTGGTTTTATGCAGCACCCCAACTCACCTTTCCCCTTAAGCAAGCATAAGTTGGTTTTCTAAATTTGAGAACCTGTTCTGTTTTGGAATGCAGTTCCTGTGTAGCCAAGTTTACATTCCGTGTATTAGTGATATCTTATGATGTTTCTTTTTCTGTGTGACTTATTTCAGTTAGAATCATCGTAACTGAATCTACTCATTATGCTGCTACGGGCCTGATGACATAGATTTCATTGCTGAGTGATACTGCATTGTACGTAAGTACCACAAGTTCTTTATCCATTTTTCACTTTCTGCGATGTTGAACTTGTACTGTAAACGGGGTTCTTGTAAACAGAGCCGTTCCAAACTTTGGGGTGGCTGTGTCTTTTTGATTTTAATTTCCCTAAGCTATAGGACCATAAGTGGCAGTGCCCTAGGCTCTGTTGCTTTGTTTTTTAGATGTTTCAGGAAACACCATACACTTCTCCCGAGTGTCTGTTGGCAATTTACATCCCGCCCATCAGCATAACAAGGCCCCCAGTTCTCAATGGCCTGTTGCCTTTCTGGATTTTACACTTTTTTCAGATGGCCCTTTTGACCGGGGGGAAGTGAGACTTCATTGTAGTGCAGATTTCCTTTGCAAGCTTGCTTGGTTGGCCAAAAAGGGCGTATGCGTTTTTTCCTGAATATATTCAGGAAAAAACGCATACGCCCTTTTTGGCCAAGTGCATCATTGTGGACGTTCTGCCTCTTTTCCTATGCTTTCAATGCAATTCCAGTCTACCTCCTGAAATCGGTTTCCTGCAATTCTGCCCCGCTTTCAAGTCCTCTTGGCAGCCTTACTTCAATCTATTTTTGGACGATAGCTGTCATTTATAACTCTGCAGGTTTGTGAATTACAGTGCCCCTGAGCTCCTTTCTTCAACTCGCTTTCTTGTGACCTGGCCGCAACACCGCAGGATGGCTTCAGGCCCTAATCTGGTTCCGGCCCGTCATGCTGAGCCTTTGGTTAATTCCTCTTCCTGGTGGGAAATGAGAGTTAAATTTGCCCGTCCAGACACCTCCAGCTAGCCTCTCATTGGTTCTCGCTATTCCTGTTCATCTTCCGCAGAAATTGCAAACTGGGCCAAACAGGAGGTTAAAGGGACTGACTCTCCAAGTGGGGAGAGTGTTAGTAAAGCGTCTGGAATGTTGCACCCGAGTACCAGGGGAGGAAAACTGAGACATATTTGAACACGTCTCCTGATCACATGGTTGATCATACTCTAGGTTCCACATGCATGTTTTAGCTGAAGGAAGAATACCTTAAACCTGGGTAGTTGAAAACCGTGGAATGGGTACCATGCAATATGACTTCAAAGGGTCTTCATTTGCTCACCGAACCTCTCCAATCCTATCACTGCTGCGTTTATGCCCCTGTACACATGCTTGATTCTCTTTCGGAGACATAGCAATCCATAGGTTTTAAGATACTTACTAGTCAGGTACATTCTTAGGCGTTTAATATGGGGTGTTGAGTCCATTTCGTTGAGCAAGGAGTAGCTCTTGTCTATTCCATATTTGGCTTAAGGAGCTTTATCTGTGCTCATTTCAATCTCTGGTTTTATGCAGCACCCCAACTCACCTTTACCCTTAAGCAAGAATAAGTTGGTTTTCTAAATTTGAGACCCTGTTCTGTTCTGTAATTCAGTTCCTGTGTAGCCAAGTTTACATTCCGTGTATTACTGATATCTTATGATGTTTCTTTTTCTGTGTGACTTATTTCAGTTAGAATCATCATACCTGAATCCACTCATTGTGATGCTAAGTGCCTGATGACATAGATTTCATTGCTGAGTGATATTGCTTTGTAAGTAAATACCACAACTTCTTTATCCATTTTTCACTTTCTGCGATTTTGAACGTGTACTGTAAACGAGGTTCTTGTAAACAGAGGCGTCCCAAACTTTGGGGTGGCTGTGTCTTTTTGATTTTAATTTCCCTAAGCTATAGGACTATAAGTGGCAGTGCCCTAGGCTCTGTTGCTTTGTTTTTTAGATGTTTCAGGAAACACCATACACTTCTCCCGAGTGTTTGTTGGCAATTTACATCCCGCCCTTCAGCATAACAAGGCTCCCAGTTCTCCATGGCCTGTCCTGCCTTTCTGGATTTTACACTTTTTTCAGATGGCCCTTTTGACCGGGGGGAAGTGAGACTTCATTGTAGTGCAGATTTCCTTTGCAAGCTTGCTTGGTTGGCCAAAAAGGGCGTATGCGTTTTTTCCTGAATATATTCAGGAAAAAACGCATACGCCCTTTTTGGCCAAATGCATCATTGTGGACGTTCTGCCTCTTTTCCTGTGCTTTCAATGCAATTCCAGTCTACCTCCTGAAATCGGTTTCCTGCAATTCTGCCCCGCTTTCAAGTCCTCTTGGCAGCCTTACTTCAGTCTATTTTTGGACGATAGCTGTCATTTATAACTCTGCAGGTTTGTGAATTACAGTGCCCCTGAGCTCCTTTCTTCAACTCGCTTTCTTGTGACCTGGCCGCAACACCGCAGGATGGCTTCAGGCCCTAATTTGGTTCCGGCCCGGCATGCTGAGCCTTTGGTTAATTCCTCTTCCTGGTGGGAAATGAGAGTTAAATTTGCCCGTTCAGACACCTCCAGCTAGTCTCTCATTGGTTCTCGCTATTCCTGTTCATCTTCCGCAGAAATTGCAAACTGGGCCAAACAGGAGGTTAAAGGGACTGACTCTCCAAGTCGGGAGAGTGTTAGTAAAGCGTCTGGAATGTTGCACCCGAGTACCAGGGTACGAAAACTGAGACATATTTGAACACGTCTCCCGATCACATGGTTGATCATACACTGGGTTCCACATACATGTTTTAGGTGAAGGAAGAATACCTTAAACCTGGGTAGTTGAAACCCGTGGTATGGGTACCATGCAATATGACTTCAAAGGGTCTTCATTTGCTCACCGAACCTCTCCAATCCTATCACTGCTGCGTTTATGCCCCTGTACACATGCTTGATTCTCTTTTGGAGACATAGCAATCCATAGGTTTTAAGATACTTACAAGTCAGGTACATTCTTAGGCGTTTAATATGCGTTGTTGAGTCCATTTCGTTGAGCAAGGAGTAGCTCTTGTCTATTCCATATTTGGCTTAAGGAACTTTATCTGTGCTCATTTCAATCTCTGGTTTTATGCAGCACCCCAACTCACCTTTACCCTTAAGCAAGCATAAGTTGTTTTTCTAAATTTGAGTCCCTGTTCTGTTCTGTAATTCAGTTCCTGTGTAGCCAAGTTTACATTCCGTGTATTATTGATATCTTATGATGTTTCTTTTTCTGTGTGACTTACTTCAGTTAGAATCATCATACCTGAATCCACTCATTGTGCTGCTAAGGGCCTGATGACACAGATTTCATTGCTGAGTGATATTGCTTTGTAAGTAAATACCACAACTTCTTTCTCCATTTTTCACTTTCTGCGATGTTGAACTTGTACTGTAAACGAGGTTCTTGTAAACAGAGCCGTTCCAAATTTTGGCGTGGCTGTGTCTTTTTGATTTTAATTTCCCTAAGCTATAGGACCATAAGTGGAAGTGCCCTAGGTTCTGTTGCTTTGTTTTTTAGATGTTTCAGGAAACACCATACACTTCTCCCGAGTGGTTGTTGGCAATTTACATCCCGCCCATCAGCATAACAAGGCTCCCAGTTCTCCATGGCCTGTCCTGCCTTTCTGGATTTTACACTTTTTTCAGATGGCCCTTTTGACCGGGGGGAAGTGAGACTTCATTGTAGTGCAGATTTCCTTTGCAAGCTTGCTTGGTTGGCCAAAAGGGGCGTATGCGTTTTTTCCTGAATATATTCAGGAAAAAACGCATACGCCCTTTTTGGCCAAGTGCATCATTGTGGACGTTCTGCCTCTTTTCCTATGCTTTCAATGCAATTCCAGTCTACCTCCTGAAATCGGTTTCCTGCAATTCTGCCCCGCTTTCAAGTCCTCTTGCCAGCCTTACTTCAGTCTATTTTTGGACGATAGCTGTCATTTATAACTCTACAGGTTTGTGAATTACAGTGCCCCTGAGCTCCTTTCTTCAACTCGGTTTCTTTTGAGCTGGCCGCAACACCGCAGGATGGCTTCAGGCCCTAATCTGTTTCCGGTACGGCACACTGAGCCTTTGGTTATTTCCTCTTCCTGGTGGGAAATGAGAGTTAAATTTGCCCGTCCAGACACCTCCAGCTAGCCTCTCATTGGTTCTCGCTATTCCTGTTCATCTTCCGCAGAAATTGCAAACTGGGCCAAACAGGAGGTTAAAGGCGCTGACTCTCCAAGTGGGGAGAGTGTTAGTAAAGCGTCTGGAATGTTGCACCCGAGTACCAGGGGAGGAAAACTGAGACATATTTGAACACGTCTCCCGTTCACATGGTTGATCATACTCTAGGTTCCACATGCATGTTTTGGCTGAAGGAAGAATACCTTAAACCTGGAGAGTTGAGACCCGTGCAATGGGTACCATGCAATATGACTTCAAAGGGTCTTCATTTGCTCACCGAACCTCTCCAATCCTATCACTGCTGCGTTTATGCCCCTGTACACATGCTTGATTCTCTTTCGGAGACATAGCAATCCATAGGTTTTAAGATACTTACTAGTCAGGTACATTCTTAGGCGTTTAATATGCGGTGTTGAGTCCATTTCGTTGAGCAAGGAGTAGCTCTTGTCTATTCCATATTTGACTTAAGGAACTTTATCTGTGCTCATTTCAATCTCTGGTTTTATGCAGCACCCCAACTCACCTTTACCCTTAAGCAAGCATAAGTTGGTTTTCTAAATTTGAGACCCTGTTCTGTTCTGTAATTCAGTTCCTGTGTAGCCAAGTTTACATTCCGTGTATTAGTGATATCTTATGATGTTTCTTTTTCTGTGTGACTTATTTCAGTTAGAATCATCGTACCTGAATCTACTCATTATGCTGCTACGGGCCTGATGACATAGATTTCATTGCTGAGTGATACTGCATTGTACGTAAGTACCACAAGTTCTTTATCCATTTTTCACTTTCTGCGATGTTGAACTTGTACTGTAAACGAGGTTCTTGTAAACAGAGCCGTTCCAAACTTTGGGGTGGCTGTGTCTTTTTGATTTTAATTTCCCTAAGCTATAGGACTATAAGTGGCAGTGCCCTAGGCTCTGTTGCTTTGTTTTTTAGATGTTTCAGGAAACACCATACACTTCTCCCGAGTGTCTGTTGGCAATTTACATCCCGCCCATCAGCATAACAAGGCTCCCAGTTCTCCATGGCCTGTCCTGCCTTTCTGGATTTTACACTTTTTTCAGATGGCCCTTTTGACCGGGGGGAAGTGAGACTTCATTGTAGTGCAGATTTCCTTTGCAAGCTTGCTTGGTTGGCCAAAAAGGGCGTATGCGTTTTTTCCTGAATATATTCAGGAAAAAACGTATACGCCCTTTTTGGCCAAGTGCATCATTGTGGACGTTCTGCCTCTTTTCCTATGCTTTCAATGCAATTCCAGTCTACCTCCTGAAATCGGTTTCCTGCAATTCTGCCCCGCTTTCAAGTCCTCTTGGAAGCCTTACTTCAGTCTATTTTTGGACGATAGCTGTCATTTATAACTCTGCAGGTTTGTGAATTACAGTGCCCCTGAGCTCCTTTCTTCAACTCGCTTTCTTGTGACCTGGCCGCAACACCGCAGGATGGCTTCAGGCCCTAATCTGGCTCCGGTACGGCACGCTGAGCCTTTGGTTAATTCCTCTTCCTGGTGGGAAATGAGAGTTAAATTTGCCCGTCCAGACACCTCCAGCTAGCCTCTCATTGGTTCTCGCTATTCCTGTTCATCTTCCGCAGAAATTGCAAACTGGGCCAAACAGGAGGTTAAAGGGACTGACTCTCCAAGTGGGGAGAGTGTTAGTAAAGCGTCTGGAATGTTGCACCCGAGTACCAGGGGAGGAAAACTGAGACATATTTGAACACGTCTCCCGATCACATGGTTGATCATACTCTATGTTCCACATGCATGTTTTAGCTGAAGGAAGAATACCTTAAACCTGGGTAGTTGAAACCCGTGGAATGGGTACCATGCAATATGACTTCAAAGGGTCTTCATTTGCTCACCGAACCTCTCCAATCCTATCACTGCTGCGTTTATGCCCCTGTACACATGCTTGATTCTCTTTCGGAGACATAGCAATCCATAGGTTTTAAGATACTTACTAGTCAGGTACATTCTTAGGCGTTTAATATGGGGTGTTGAGTCCATTTCGTTGAGCAAGGAGTAGCTCTTGTCTATTCCATATTTGGCTTAAGGAACTTTATCTGTGCTCATTTCAATCTCTGGTTTTATGCAGCACCCCAACTCACCTTTACCCTTAAGAAAGAATAAGTTGGTTTTCTAAATTTGAGACCCTGTTCTGTTCTGTAATTCAGTTCCTGTGTAGCCAAGTTTACATTCCGTGTATTACTGATATCTTATGATGTTTCTATTTCTGTGTGACTTATTTCAGTTAGAATCATCATACCTGAATCCACTCATTGTGCTGCTAAGGGCCTGATGACACAGATTTCATTGCTGAGTGATATTGCTTTGTAAGTAAATACCACAACTTCTTTCTCCATTTTTCACTTTCTGCGATGTTGAACTTGTACTGTAAACGAGGTTCTTGTAAACAGAGCCGTTCCAAACTTTGGGGTGGCTGTGTCTTTTTGATTTTAATTTCCCTAAGCTATAGGACCATAAGTGGAAGTGCCCTAGGTTCTGTTGCTTTGTTTTTTAGATGTTTCAGGAAACACCATACACTTCTCCCGAGTGGTTGTTGGCAATTTACATCCCGCCCATCAGCATAACAAGGCTCCCAGTTCTCCATGGCCTGTCCTGCCTTTCTGGATTTTACACTTTTTTCAGATGGCCCTTTTGACCGGGGGGAAGTGAGACTTCATTGTAGTGCAGATTTCCTTTGCAAGCTTGCTTGGTTGGCCAAAAGGGGCGTATGCGTTTTTTCCTGAATATATTCAGGAAAAAACGCATACGCCCTTTTTGGCCAAGTGCATCATTGTGGACGTTCTGCCTCTTTTCCTATGCTTTCAATGCAATTCCAGTCTACCTCCTGAAATCGGTTTCCTGCAATTCTGCCCCGCTTTCAAGTCCTCTTGGCAGCCTTACTTCAGTCTATTTTTGGACGATAGCTGTCATTTATAACTCTGCAGGTTTGTGAATTACAGTGCCCCTGAGCTCCTTTCTTCAACTCGGTTTCTTTTGAGCTGGCCGCAACACCGCAGGATGGCTTCAGGCCCTAATCTGGTTCCGGTACGGCACACTGAGCCTTTGGTTATTTCCTCTTCCTGGTGGGAAATGAGAGTTAAATTTGCCCGTCCAGACACCTCCAGCTAGCCTCTCATTGGTTCTCGCTATTCCTGTTCATCTTCCGCAGAAATTGCAAACTGGGCCAAACAGGAGGTTAAAGGCGCTGACTCTCCAAGTGGGGAGAGTGTTAGTAAAGCGTCTGGAATGTTGCACCCGAGTACCAGGGGAGGAAAACTGAGACATATTTGAACACGTCTCCCGTTCACATGGTTGATCATACTCTAGGTTCCACATGCATGTTTTGGCTGAAGGAAGAATACCTTAAACCTGGAGAGTTGAGACCCGTGTAATGGGTACCATGAAATATGACTTCAAAGGGTCTTCATTTGCTCACCGAACGTCTCCAATCCTATCACTGCTGCGTTTATGCCCCTGTACACATGCTTGATTCTCTTTCGGAGACATAGCAATCCATAGGTTTTAAGATACTTACTAGTCAGGTACATTCTTAGGCGTTTAATATGCGGTGTTGAGTCCATTTCGTTGAGAAAGGAGTAGCTCTTGTCTATTCCATATTTGACTTAAGGAACTTTATCTGTGCTCATTTCAATCTCTGGTTTTATGCAGCACCCCAACTCACCTTTACCCTTAAGCAAGCATAAGTTGGTTTTCTAAATTTGAGACCCTGTTCTGTTCTGTAATTCAGTTCCTGTGTAGCCAAGTTTACATTCCGTGTATTAGTGATATCTTATGATGTTTCTTTTTCTGTGTGACTTATTTCAGTTAGAATCATCGTACCTGAATCTACTCATTATGCTGCTACGGGCCTGATGACATAGATTTCATTGCTGAGTGATACTGCATTGTACGTAAGTACCACAAGTTCTTTATCCATTTTTCACTTTCTGCGATGTTGAACTTGTACTGTAAACGAGGTTCTTGTAAACAGAGCCGTTCCAAACTTTGGGGTGGCTGTGTCTTTTTGATTTTAATTTCCCTAAGCTATAGGACCATAAGTGGAAGTGCCCTAGGCTCTGTTGCTTTGTTTTTTAGATGTTTCAGGAAACACCATACACTTCTCCCGAGTGTCTGTTGGCAATTTACATCCCGCCCATCAGCATAACAAGGCTCCCAGTTCTCCATGGCCTGTTGCCTTTCTGGATTTTACACTTTTTTCAGATGGCCCTTTTGACCGAGGGGAAGTGAGACTTCATTGTAGTGCAGATTTCCTTTGCAAGCTTGCTTGGTTGGCCAAAAAGGGCGTATGCGTTTTTTCCTGTATATATTCAGGAAAAAACGCATACGCCCTTTTTGGCCAAATGCATCATTGTGGACGTTCTGCCTCTTTTCCTATGCTTTAAATGCAATTCCAGTCTACCTCCTGAAATCGGTTTCCTGCAATTCTGCCCCGCTTTCAAGTCCTCTTGGCAGCCTTACTTCAGTCTATTTTTGGACGATAGCTGTCATTTATAACTCTGCAGGTTTGTGAATTACAGTGCCCCTGAGCTCCTTTCTTCAACTCGCTTTCTTGTGACCTGGCCGCAACACCGCAGGATGGCTTCAGGCCCTAATCTGGTTCCGGCCCGGCATGCTGAGCCTTTGGTTAATTCCTCTTCCTGGTGGGAAATGAGAGTTAAATTTGCCCGTTCAGACACCTCCAGCTAGTCTCTCATTGGTTCTCGCTATTCCTGTTCATCTTCCGCAGAAATTGCAAACTGGGCCAAACAGGAGGTTAAAGGGACTGACTCTCCAAGTCGGGAGAGTGTTAGTAAAGCGTCTGGAATGTTGCACCCGAGTACCAGGGTACGAAAACTGAGACATATTTGAACACGTCTCCCGATCACATGGTTGATCATACTCTAGGTTCCACATGCATGTTTTAGCTGAAGGAAGAATACCTTAAACCTGGGTAGTTGAAACCCGTGGAATGGGTACCATGCAATATGACTTCAAAGGGTCTTCATTTGCTCACCGAACCTCTCCGATCCTATCACTGCTGCGTTTATGCCCCTGTACACATGCTTGATTCTCTTTTGGAGACATAGCAATCCATAGGTTTTAAGATACTTACAAGTCAGGTACATTCTTAGGCGTTTAATATGCGTTGTTGAGTCCATTTCGTTGAGCAAGGAGTAGCTCTTGTCTATTCCATATTTGGCTTAAGGAACTTTATCTGTGCTCATTTCAATCTCTGGTTTTATGCAGCACCCCAACTCACCTTTACCCTTAAGCAAGCATAAGTTGTTTTTCTAAATTTGAGTCCCTGTTCTGTTCTGTAATTCAGTTCCTGTGTAGCCAAGTTTACATTCCGTGTATTACTGATATCTTATGATGTTTCTTTTTCTGTGTGACTTACTTCAGTTAGAATCATCATACCTGAATCCACTCATTGTGCTGCTAAGGGCCTGATGACACAGATTTCATTGCTGAGTGATATTGCTTTGTAAGTAAATACCACAACTTCTTTCTCCATTTTTCACTTTCTGCGATGTTGAACTTGTACTGTAAACGAGGTTCTTGTAAACAGAGCCGTCCCAAACTTTGGGGTGGCTGTGTCTTTTTGATTTTAATTTCCCTAAGCTATAGGACCATAAGTGGAAGTGCCCTAGGTTCTGTTGCTTTGTTTTTTAGATGTTTCAGGAAACACCATACACTTCTCCAGAGTGGCTGTTGGCAATTTACATCCCGCCCATCAGCATAAGAAGGCTCCCAGTTCTCCATGGCCTGTCGTGCCTTTATGGATTTTACACTTGTTTCAGATGGCCCTTTTGACCAGGTGGAAATGAGACTTCATTGTTGTGCAGATTTCCTTTGCAAGCTTGCTTGGTTGGCCAAAAAGTGCGTATGCGTTTTTTCCTGAATATATTCAGGAAAAAACGCATACGCCCTTTTTGGCCAAGTGCATCATTGTCGAGTTTCTGACTCTCTTCATATGCTTTCAATGCAATTCCAGTCTACCTCCTGAAATCGGTTTCCTGCAATTCTGCCTTGCTTTCAATGCCTCTTCATAGCCTTACCTCAATATATTTTTTAAAAATAGTTGGCCTTTATAACTCTGCAGGTTTTTGAATTGCAGTGGCCCTTAGCTCCATTTTTTAGCTCTTATTTTTGTGGTATTGCCCCATAACCACAGGATTCCTTGAAGCCCTATTTTTCTTCTGGGGCACCTGCTGTGCCTTTGGTTAATTCTTCTTACTGATGTGATATTAGAGTGACATGTGCCCATTGAAACCGCTACAGCTAGTTTCTCACTGGTTCCCCCTATTCCCATTCATCCTCTGCACTAACTGCAGACTGTGCGATACCAGAACTTAAAGGCATTGACTCCATGTGGGGATGTTGTTAGTAAAGCGGCTGGAATGTCGATCCGGAGCCCCAGGAGAGGAAAAATGAGGTGCGTTTTAGAAACCTTTCCCGATCATATGGTATACCAGTCGCTGGGTTTCCCAAGCATGGTTTAGCTGTAGGAAGATTCCCTTCAACCTGGAGTGTTGGGACCCTTGGACTGAGTAGCATGAAGTATTGCATTAAACTTTCGGCAGTTGCTCACCAAAGCTCACCAATCCTGTCAGCCCCAAGTGTCCAGCCTTATGTCTTATCCAGCTGTGGGTTTATATGTGGTCAATCCAGGTTGCATCACAGCCCCTGAGCCAATTTTGTAAGAATTTTTCTCTCTTTCATTGTTTCAGCGTTTTGTTTTTAAAATTTATTTCTATAATGGGGTTTAGCTCCTTTTCACTGCTGTGTTTGTGCCGCTCTGCACACACTTGATTCCCTTATGGAGATATATCAATACATGGGTTTTAAGATTCTTATTCCTCAGATATATTTCTCTGCGGTGTATAGGGTGTGTTGAGGCCTGTTCATTGAGCAAGGTGTAGATCTTGTCTAATACCTATTTGGTTTATTGAACGGTATCTGTGCTAATTTCAAACTCTGGTTTTATGCATCACCCCACCTCTCCTTTCCCCTTAAGCTGACATAAGTGTGTTTTCTAAATGTGAGACACTGTTCTGTTCTGTAATTCATTTCTTGTGCAGCCATATTTACCCTCCCTCTATAAGTGATATCTTATGATATGTTTCTTTTTCTGTTTGACTTATTTCAAGTAGTATTATCGGACCTAAATCCACTCTTTATCCTTCTACTAGCCTTATTACATTGATTTCATGGTGAAGAGATATTCCATTGTACATAAGTACCACATCTTCTTTATCCATTGTTCTCTTTCCTGGGATATTTAAGGTGTACTGAAGTTGAGGTTCTTGTAAACAGAGTAGCCCTAAACTGTGGTGTGCTTGTGTCTTGTTGATTTTTAGACTTCCCTAGATATACTCCCATGATTGGAAGTGTCCTATGCTCTGTAGCTCTGTTTTTTAGATGATTTAGGAACCACCATACACTTCTCCAGAGTGGCTCTCGGCAGTTCACACACTGCCCATCAGCGTATAAAGGCTCCCTGTTCTCCATGGCCTGTCCTGCATTTCTGGTTTTTACAATTTTTTAGGATGGCCCTTTTGACCGGTGGGAAGTGAGACTTCTTTGTTGTGCACATTTGCATTGCTTGCTTGCTTCGTTGCCCATAAAGTGCGTATGCGTTTTTTCCTGGATATAATCAGGAAAAAACGCATACGCCCTTTTGGGCCAACTGCATCATTGTCGAAATTCTGCCGCTTTTCATGTGCGTTAAAGACGAGTCCAATCTATCTCTTGAAATCTGTTTCTTGCAATTCTGTCTTGCATTCAGATCCTCTTCTTTGCCTTACCTCAACATATTTTTGGACGTTAGTTTTCATTTATAACTCTGCAGGTTTGTGAATTGCAGTGACCCTGAGCTCCATTTTTTAAGTTGCTCTTTTGTGAGCTGGCCTCAAACCCGCAGGATTGCTTCAGGCCCTATTTTGGCTCCGGCGAGGCAGGCTGAGCCTTTCTTTAATTCTTATTCTTAATGGGAAATTAGAGTGATATGTGCCCGTCCAAACCCCTACAACTCTTCTCTCATTGGTTCCCCCTCTTCCCGTTCATCCTCCTCACAATTTGCAAAATGTGTGAAACAGAAGTTTAAATGTGCTGATTCTCCAAGTGGGGAGATTCTAAGTAGCGTGGCTGGAATGGTGAACAGGAGCACCAGGAGAGGATAAATGAGGTGCATTTTAGACACATCTCCCGATCACATGGTGTACAGTCCTCTGGGTTTTCCATGCATGTTTTAGCTGTAGGAAGATCCCTTGAACCTGCAGATTTGGGACCCATTGAATGGGTACCAGGTAGTATTACTTTAAAGGGTGTGCATTTCCTCACCCAACCTCACATTTCTCTTAGCGCAAACAGTTTCCAGCCTTATGTCTCATCCTGCTGTGGGTCTAGATGTGTTCAATCCATGTTGCATCACCGTCCCTGAGGAAAAGTTGTAAGAGGTTTTCTCTGTCTCTCTGTCGTTTATTTTTTTCAATTTATTACTATATTGGTTACAGCTGATTTTCAAAGCTCTGTTTCTTGCTGCTGTACATCCACTTGATTCGCGTACAGAGAGACATCAATAAATTCTTTTTCAGATTCTTACCAGTCGTATATATTCTTTTCCAGTGACTTGAGTGTGCTGAGTGCAGTTCTTTTAGCTACCGTGTAGGCCTTGTTGATTATCAGTTTGGTATTTGGAATGGTATCTTTGCTAATTTCAACCTCCTGGATGATGCCTCACCCCTCCCCACCTTTCCCGTTTAGCAGCCTTATGCGTGTTTTCTACATATTTGACTATGTTTTTGTTTTGTAATTTATTTCATGTGTAGCCATTTTGGATTCCACCTTTAAGTGATATCTTATGATATGTGTCTTTTTCTTTTTGAATTCTGTCACTTAGAATGATCATACGTAACTCCTCCGGAGTCGTTACAACTGGCCATATTTCATTGATTTCCAGGCTGAATAATATTCCACTCTACCTAAGTACCACATCTCTATCCATTTTTTCCCTCCAGAGACATTTAAGTTATATCCTAGTCGAGGATCTTTTAAACAGAGAGGGGGTAAACATTGGGGTGCCTGTGTCCTCTCGATTTTTGTTTTTCCCAAGATATACGCCCATGAGTGCAAGTGCCCTATGCTCTGTAGCTCATTTTTTAGATGCTTTAGTAAACACAATACACTTCTCCAGAATGGCCGTTGGCAATATACATTTCCACTATAAGTCTCACAGGGCTCCCTCTTCTCGTTGCCCTGTCCTGCATTTCTGTTGTTTACGCTTTATGAGGATGGCTCTTCTGACTGATGCGAAGTGATATCTTTTGTAGTATTGACTTCCAGTGCCCACCTGTTTGGTTGGCTAAAAAAGTGTATGCCCTTTTCTTGAATATATACAGAAAAGAACGCATACACCCTTTTTGGCCAACTGCAATGTTGGCAATGTTCAGCTCCTTTTCTTGTGCTTAATGGCGAGTCCTTTCTACCTCCTCAAATCCCTTTCCTGCCATTCTCCCTTGCTTACAAGTCCTTTTCTCTGACTTTCCTCAAGACATTTTTCAGTGATGGATATTTTCAACTCTGCAGTTTTGTGAATTTTACTGCCCCTGAGTTCCATTGTTCAACTCGTGTTTATGGGAACTGGCCACAAAGCAGCGGGATTTCCTCAAGCCCTATACTGTTTCCATGGGCAACCCTAGCCTTTGGTCAATTCGTCTTCCTGATTGGAAATTAGAGTGACATGTGCCTGTCTGAACACCTAGGACTTGTCTCTCATTGTTCCTCATCCTTCCGCTTCATCCTCTGGACAAATTCCAAACTGTACGCAACAGGATGTTGACAGTGCTGACATCTCCAAGTGGGGAGACTGTTAGTAAAGACGCTGGAGGGGTGAACCCGAGCACCAGGAGATGAGGAGATGAGATGCCTTTTCCAAACTCTTCCCGATCAGACGGTATACCATCCTCTGGGTGTGACAGACATGTTTTAGCAGTAGGAAGAGTCCCATTCATGTAAGGAGAACACCAGGGCTTTTTCAAAATCAGTGTCTCCCCGAAACCCAAACTGGGGAAGTTTTTAAGCTACGGCTACACATATGTTCATTAAGGGCCTTGGGGAGTAGGCAGAGTCCAAACTTTAGATGATTGAAGTCTTCAGGGTCAGAAGCACTCACCACCAGCTTCCCTTAGGCTACACTTTAACTGTCATTGATAGATGATGTCAATAAAAATATCTATTCTTTTTCAGATTATTTCCCCTTATAGGTTATTGCAAAATGTTGAGTGTAGTTCCCTGTGCTATACAGTAGTTCCTTGTTGATGATCTATTTTATACATAGCAGTGTGTATGTGTTCATTCCAAACTGTTAATTTATCCCTCCTCCCACCTTTCCCCTTTGGTAATAATAAATTATAAGATTTTATACTTCTCAGAAATGGGGGAGCTGAAAGAGAGGTATCATTTTCAATGGAAAAGCATTTAAAACAAGATTGAAGGTTTAACCAAGATTATTAGCTGTACATCCTTGGAAAGAAATCACTTCGTTTCTCTAATATTGACCTGACAAATAAGACAAACCTTTTCACTGAACTTGCTTATAAAAAGTGATGGAAATATCAAATGGAAGTGTTAAAAACATCTTATTTTACCCGAGCCTTATACACTGTTCTATGTTAACTACAGTTTGGCTCACACATCTGTTCATTGAGGTTACAATAGTCTCAATTTCTGTTACTGATCCTCCAGAGTGGACCCCAACAAGTGTCCCCCTGCCCAGTGTCATTGGGGCCAAGAGATCGAGACTGAGTTTGGTTCACAAGCAAAGGAAACTTTATATTTTGATCAGAGAATGGAGAGGTGAGAGCATGCACTACCCCGTGGGCTGTGGGCTGGGCTGCTGTGTAGAGATCCTGTCAGAGTCAGTGGGAGGGAGGGAGGCGGCGGAGCTCTCGAGGGCTGGGTTGGCTGTAGCTCAGGCTCTATATCGTGGAGTCTGCACTGGGCCCCAGGAGCTGAGGTGTCGACCCAGCCATTCTGCACTAGGAAATCTGGTCTGAAGTGCCGGGTGTGGAACCTCTGCATGCGGGACCCTAGGAGCACGTGAAATTAGACAAAGCACAAAGGATAAAAAAGGTTAGACTTGACTTTATTGCCCAGATTCTATTTTTATCTCCCAGGGATTTTTAATGGGCTTTGCTGGGGACAAACCCCTCCTCTGCCTTTTGTCCCATTCCTCATTCTTGGAGTGCTGAGGGTGCAGACCCTTCTTCTGTAACTGCTGAGTGCTGAGTTGGGAGCCCTCATACCCTGGGGCGAGGGTCAGAGCTTCTCCCCAGCAGCCTCCCGGTGACGTTGATTGTCCCCAGGACCCCTGCCTCCCTGCTCGTCCACCTGAGCACCAGCATTGGAAGTGTTATAGATTCTAATGACCTTTAAGGGTCCAGGAAAGAGATGTGCAGAGACGCTGTGGGGGCCGGTTTCACCCCGCCCCACATTTGTTCGGCCACCTTAGGCTGACCGTCTCTGCCAGCCTAGATGCTCTGACCAGTAGTCTGCGCTTTCTTCAGTTAGGCCCCTGAATTAACGTACAAACAGCACCAGGTGTCAGAGCCCTGCCCGCTCAACTCCCAGACAGTCCAGGGTCAGTGGTGATCAAGGACCATGATGGCTACTGAGTCAACAGCCTTTTGAAGTAAACAGGAGTCCAGCCGGTCTTATTGGCCACCATCATCATGGTGTCTGTAGGCTTTTCTATGGTGACAGTGTGGTATACTGTTCCCCCGCCAAGATTATTAGCTCCCCTCTGGGTGCAGTAAGTCCTGCAAGCAGTAGTCTACTCTTTTGGGACACACTCTTGTTGTTTTATGAGAGAAACTCCAGGTCAAGTGATGTTCACATGAGTCGTCATGGTGCCCTGTTGCCCCCGGTTATCTCTCTGGATGTTGGAGTTGGAGGGCCTCCTCACTCGAGGTCGGTGTGCCCACGGAGCGAACCCTGCAACTTCAGGGCATGGTTGGTGGTTAGGATCACCACGTGGGGTCCTTTTCCCTTAGGAGGGAGGTGGCCTTTTGGGCTGCTGATTTCCAGGTTTTTAGATACCGCCAGTATCTTGGCCAGATGTGGCAGTGGGCCAAGCCCCTTAGTGACCGTAGTTTATCCTACCTGGATGGCATTCTTGCATTGTTCCATTTCAAGTGGTCCCAGTTTTTGCACTAATTCTCCAATGGCGATTCACCTTTCACCGGGAATGTAAAGGTCAAAGGGTTTAGCTAAATTAGGGAGTTCCAGGGCAAGGGTCTGAATTGACTGCTCTTTCCATTCTTGAAAGGCCACTTCTGGATTCT
The DNA here is from genome assembly GCF_949987515.2 of Delphinus delphis. Classification (NCBI taxonomy): domain Eukaryota; kingdom Metazoa; phylum Chordata; class Mammalia; order Artiodactyla; family Delphinidae; genus Delphinus; species Delphinus delphis. The sequence continues at coordinate 59,224 of NW_027192915.1, read as the reverse complement.
ATTCAAAAGGATCATCATCTTTTCCTTTCAGTGTTTCATATAGAGGCCCAGCTAGTAGACTGTAGCTAGGGATCCAGAAGCAGCAAACCCTGGCCTCCCCAGGAACCCCTAAGCTGTCTTCTAGTTTTAGAAAGGGGTAAGGCTGAAAATGGTTTCTTCCCTTTCCTGGGATGGGCTTCTCTGACCTTCTGTGAGAATGAAGCCCAGGCAGGTCACCGCAGTCTGTGATATTTGAGCTTTTTCTTGGACAACTTCTATCCTTTATTGGCTTGGTAGTTCAGAGGCCTCCTTAGTAGGGCTGGTGATCAGAATGTCGTCTGCATATTGAAGGAGGGTTTCCTTTTCCAGAGGTAGAACTTTTAGGTCTTTAGCTAAGCTTTCCCCAAAGATGGTGTGGGAATTTTTGCACCCTTGGGGCCAGACGGCCCGGAAGTATTGTTTTAGTTGTATGTTGAGTCCTGCCACTCACAAGCCAAAATTTCTTGTGACTCTGGGACTAATGGAATACAAAAGAAGGCATCATTGAAGACTAATACAGAATACCATGTCCTGGTGGTTGGTAGAATGACCAGCAGGGTGTAGGAATTAGGAGCAACTGGAGGTATATCCTCGGTGGCTTCACTGACTGTCCTGACATCCTTTACCAGGTCCCCAGCAGCCCATGGGGCTCTCGTGGTCAGACCAATCCCAGAATATGGAGCTCACCTGGGCAGGTACCCCACCCCCACCCCAGCCCACGGGGCTCTCGTGGTCAGGCCCCTCCCAGGATACAGAGCTACCCTTGCAGGTACCGTGGCAGGGCTGGGCACACAGGAACCGTGCACATAGCCCTCATTGCAGAGCACCCCCAGCTCACCTGTCGCTCAGAGCTGACACAGAGCACCTCAGAGCAGGACTTGAACTAACAAACAGCAGCTGCGACAGGTCTGTGACCCTGGGCATCACTCCGTGAGGCCTCCCTCCACCTGGTCTTCCAGAGACTTCCACTGCACCCGGGGCACCAGGCCTCTGTCTCCAACCACCACCCACCCCTCCTCTCCCTGACTCCTGGGTTCCTCTCATTAGGAGAGGGTTTTCTTGAAGTTGTCTCCCACTCATGGGCCAGATAAAATGATTAGAAAACAAGCCAAAGCTGCAGCCCCTTGTCTATCCTGACTCTCAGGAGCCCACACCTGTTCCTTGGACCTGGCCGGTTCAGCAAGTTCCATTTTCTGCAACTGTGAGCCCCTGAGGGGTGATGATTGGCTGACCTGGGCAGCCTTACCGTGCCGGCCAGCCCTCCCCAGGTGTGCCTGGGTTGAGATCAATATAAATACCACTCCAGGCAGCAAGAGCCCCTGCAGCCGTGCCTGACGCCATTTTCTCTGCCCTGTCAGCAGTCTCGGGGCTGGGCTGGTGGGAGGGAGTGAGAGGCCACAGCTTTGTGGGTGGCCCAGTGTGAGTGGGGCTCTGCTGGACTTTCTGCAGCAGTTGCCAGGCTGCCACCTGCTAAAGAAGAGGATGTGTCACCCATACCTGCTGCTGGAATTTCTCCCTGGGCAGAGGTGAGGAAGGAAAAAAGCAGTGGGGGCAGGGACAGGACGGGTATCTCAGGCAGGGAAATGGAAATCTTCCAGAAGAGCACCCAGGGCCAGGACCATCCTGGCTGGCTGCAGGCACCAAGTCGGCCGGCATGCTGTCACTCGTGTGGCTCTATGGCCCTTCCTCTAGGCTTTCAAGTCCTTGTATATATTCAGGTGTTTTACCTGGGATGGGTGGGAATAGTTCAGCAGCAACTGGCCTGGGGCTCAGCTCACGTTTACTCACAGATGCCTCGGCACGGTGCCCCAGCTTTGCAATGAGGACGCTTGTTGCGTGGGGGCTGCTGGCTGAATGGGAGACGATTCCCCACCACTGACCAACTTCAGAATTGTTTACAACTGGAGCAAGTGCCCTGATATGGTTTTCCTCTGTGTAACTGGTGGGTTCTGTGTTTTTTTTCTCTTTTTCGTTTTTGGTTCAAGGTAGATTTTATTCCTCTTTTTTGTATTTACAGATATAAGCATGGAAATAATTTATTCATATAAATACATGTATGTGCAGGGAATAATTGTTTTTTCTGTTTTATTTTTTAAATTTTACTTCTTTTTAATTTTGAATTTTATTTTATATTTTTATACAGCAGGTTCTTATTGGTTATCTATTTTATACATATAAATGTATACATGCCAATCCCAGTCTCTCAACTCCTCCCACCACCACCCCCCCAACAGCTTTCCCCCCTTGTTGTCCATACGTTTGTTGTCTACATCTGTTGCTCTATTTATGCCTTGCAAAATGGTTAATCTGTACAGTTTTTCTAGGTTCCACATATATGCATGAATATACAAGATTTGTTTTTCTCTTTCTGACTTACTTCACTCTGTATGACAGTCTCTAGATCCATCGACGTCTCTACAAATGACCCAATTTCATTCCTTTTCATGGCTTAGTAATATTCCATTTTATATATGTACCACAGCTTTATGCATTCGTCTGTCTGTGGGCATTTAGGTTGCTTCCATTACCTCGATATTGTAAATAGTGATGCAATGAACATTGCGGTGAATGACTCTTTTTGATTTATGGTTTTGTCTGGGTATATGTCCAGTACTGGGATTGCTGTATCATATGGTAATTCTATTGTTAGTTTCTTAAGAAATTCCATATTGTTCTCCATAATGACTGTATCAATTTATATTCCCACAATAGTGGAAGAGGGTTCCTTTTCTCCACACCCTTTCCAGCATTTTTTGTTTGTAGATTTTCAATGATGCCTATTCTACTAGGTGTGAGGTGATACCTCATTGTTGAATCCATTTCGTTGAGCAAGGGGTAGCTCTTGTCTATTACATATTTGGCTTATGGAACGGTATCTGTGCTAATTTCAAACTCTGCTTTTATGCAGCACCCCAACTCACCTTCCCCCTTAAGCAGGCATAAGTTGGTTTTCTAAACTTGAGACCCTGTTCTGTTTTGTAATTCAGTTCATGTGTAGCCAAGTTCACATTCCGTGTATTAGTGATACCTTATGATGTTTCTTTTTCTGTGTGACTTATTTCACTTAGAATCATCGTGCCTCAATGCACTCATTATGCTGGTACGGGCCTGGTGACATAGATTTCATTGCTGAGTGGTATTCTGTTGTACATAAGTACCGCAACTTCTTTATCCATTATTTGCTCTCTGGGATATTTAACTTGTGCCGTAGAAGAGATTTCTGTAAAAAGAGCCATCCCAAATATTGGGGTTGCTGTGTCTTTTTGATATTAATTTCCCTAAGCTATAGGACCATAAGTGGAAGTGCCCTAGGCCCAGTTGCTTTGTTTTTTAGATGTTTCAGGAAACACCATACACATCTCCCGAGTGTCTGTTGGCAATTTACATCCCGCCCATCAGCATAACAAGGCTCCCAGTTCTCCATGGCCTGTCCTGCCTTTCTGGGTTTTACACTTTTTTCAGATGGCCCTTTTGACCGGGGGGAAGTGAGACTTCATTGTAGTGCAGATTTCCTTTGCAAGCTTGCTTGGTTGGCCAAAAAGGGCGTATGCGTTTTTTCCTGAATATATTCAGGAAAAAACGCATACGCCCTTTTGGCAAAGTGCATCATTGTGGACGTTCTGCCTCTTTTCCTATGCTTTCAATGCAATTCCAGTCTACCTCCTGAAATCGGTATCCTGCAATTCTGCCCTGCTTTCAAGTCCTCTTGGCAGCCTTACTTCAGTCTATTTTTGGACGATAGCTGTCATTTATAACTCTGCAGGTTTGTGAATTACAGTGCCCCTGAGCTCCTTTCTTCAACTCGCTTTCTTTTGAGCTGGCCGCAACACCGCAGGATGGCTTCAGGCCCTAATCTGGTTCCGGCACGGCACGCTGAGCCTTTGGTTATTTCCTCTTCCTGGTGGGAAATGAGAGTTAAATTTGCCCGTCCAGACACCTCCAGCTAGTCTCTCATTGGTTCTCGCTATTCCTGTTCATCTTCCGCAGAAATTGGAAACTGGGCCAAACAGGAGGTTAAAGGCGCTGACTCTCCAAGTCGGGAGAGTGTTAGTAAAGCGTCTGGAATGTTGCACCCGAGTACCAGGGGAGGAAAACTGAGACATATTTGAACACGTCTCCCGTTCACATGGTTGATCATACTCTGGGTTCCACATGCAGGTTTTAGCTGAAGGAAGAATACCTTAAACCTGGAGAGTTAAGACCCGTGGAATGGGTACCATGCAATATGACTTCAAAGGGTCTTCATTTGCTCACCGAACCTCTCCAATCCTATCACTGCTGCGTTTATGCCCCTGTACACATGCTTGATTCTCTTTCGGAGACATAGCAATCCATAGGTTTTAAGATACTTACTAGTCAGGTACATTCTTAGGCGTTTAATATGCGGTGTTGAGTCCATTTCGTTGAGCAAGGAGTAGCTCTTGTCTATTCCATATTTGGCTTAAGGAACTTTATCTGTGCTCATTTCAATCTCTGGTTTTATGCAGCACCCCAACTCACCTTTCCCCTTAAGCAAGCATAAGTTGGTTTTCTAAATTTGAGACCCTGTTCTGTTCTGTAATTCAGTTCCTGTGTAGCCAAGTTTACATTCCGTGTATTACTGATATCTTATGATGTTTCTTTTTCTGTGTGACTTATTTCAGTTAGAATCATCATACCTGAATCCACTCATTGTGCTGCTAAGGGCCTGATGACACAGATTTCATTGCTGAGTGATATTGCTTTGTAAGTAAATACCACAACTTCTTTATCCATTTTTCACTTTCTGCGATGTTGAACTTGTACTGTAAACGAGGTTCTTGTAAACAGAGCCGTTCCAAACTTTGGGGTGGCTGTGTCTTTTTGATTTTAATTTCCCTAAGCTATAGGACCATAAGTGGAAGTGCCCTAGGTTCTGTTGCTTTGTTGTTTACATGTTTCAGGAAACACCATACACTTCTCCCGAGTAGTTGTTGGCAATTTACATCCCGCCCATCAGTATAACAAGGCTCCCAGTTCTCCATGGCCTGTCCTGCCTTTCTGGATTTTACACTTTTTTCAGATGGCCCTTTTGACCGGGGGGAAGTGAGACTTCATTGTAGTGCAGATTTCCTTTGCAAGCTTGCTTGGTTGGCCAAAAAGGGCGTATGCGTTTTTTCCTGAATATATTCAGGAAACAACGCATACGCCCTTTTTGGCCAAGTGCATCATTGTGGACGTTCTGCCTCTTTTCCTATGCTTTCAATGCAATTCCAGTCTACCTCCTGAAATCGGTTTCCTGCAATTCTGCCCCGCTTTCAAGTCCTTTTGGCAGCCTTACTTCAGTATATTTTTGGACGATAGCTGTCATTTATAACTCTGCAGGTTTGTGAATTACAGTGCCCCTGAGCTCCTTTCTTCAACACCGCAACACCGCAGGATGGCTTCAGGCCCTAATCTGGTTCCGGCATGGCACGCTGAGCCTTTGGTTATTTCCTCTTCCTGGTGGGAAATGAGAGTTAAATTTGCCCGTCCAGACACCTCCAGCTAGTCTCTCATTGGTTCTCGCTATTCCTGTTCATCTTCCGCAGAAATTGCAAACTGGGCCAAACAGGAGGTTAAAGGCGCTGACTCTCCAAGTGGGGAGAGTGTTAGTAAAGTGTCTGGAATGTTGCACCCGAGTACCAGGGGAGGAAAACTGAGACATATTTGAACACGTCTCCCGTTCACATGGTTGATCATACTTGGGTTCCCCATGCATGTTTTAGCTGAAGGAAGAATACCTTAAACCTGGAGAGTTAAGACCCGTGTAATGGGTACCATGCAATATGACTTCAAAGGGTCTTCATTTGCTCACCAAACCTCTCCAATCCTATCACTGCTGCGTTTATGCCCCTGTACACATGCTTGATTCTCTTTCGGAGACATAGCAATCCATAGGTTTTAAGATGCTTACTAGTCAGGTACATTCTTAGGCGTTTAATATGCGGTGTTGAGTCCATTTCGTTGAGCAAGGAGTAGCTCTTGTCTATTCCATATTTGGCTTAAGGAACTTTATCTGTGCTCATTTCAATCTCTGGTTTTATGCAGCACCCCAACTCACCTTTCCCCTTAAGCAAGCATAAGTTAGTTTTCTAAATTTGAGACCCTGTTCTGTTCTGTAATTCAGTTCCTGTGTAGCCAAGTTTACATTCCGTGTATTACTGATATCTTATGATGTTTCTTTTCCTGTGTGACTTATTTCAGTTAGAATCATCATACCTGAATCCACTCATTGTGCTGCTAAGGGCCTGATGACACAGATTTCATTGCTGAGTGATATTGCTTTGTAAGTAAATACCACAAATTCTTTATCCATTTTTCACTTTCTGCGATGTTGAACTTGTACTGTAAACGAGGTTCTTGTAAACAGAGGCGTCCCAAACTTTGGGGTGGCTGTGTCTTTTTGATTTTAATTTCTCTAAGCTATAGGACCATAAGTGGCCGTGCCCTAGGCTCTGTTGCTTTGTTTTTTAGATGTTTCAGGAAACACCATACACTTCTCCGGAGTGTCTGTTGGCAATTTACATCCCGCCCATCAGCATAACAAGGCTCCCAGTTCTCCATGGCCTGTCCTGCCTTTCTGGATTTTACACTTTTTTCAAATGGCCCTTTTGACCGGGGGGAAGTGAGACTTCATTGTAGTGCAGATTTCCTTTGCAAGCTTGCTTGGTTGGCCAAAAAGGGCGTATGCGTTTTTTCCTGAATATATTCAGGAAAAAACGCATACGCCCTTTTTGGCCAAGTGCATCATTGTGGACGTCCTGCCTCTTTTCCTATGCTTTCAATGCAATTCCACTCTACCTCCTGAAATCGGTTTCCTGCAATTCTGCCCCGCTTTCAAGTCCTCTTGGCAGCCTTACTTCAGTCTATTTTTGGACGATAGCTGTCATTTATAACTCTGCAGGTTTGTGAATTACAGTGCCCCTGAGCTCCTTTCTTCAACTCGCTTTCTTGTGAGCTGGCCGCAACACCGCAGGATGGCTTCAGGCCCTAATCTGGTTCCGGCACGGCACGCTGAGCCTTTGGTTATTTCCTCTTCCTGGTGGGAAATGAGAGTTAAATTTGCCCGTCCAGACACCTCCAGCTAGTCTCTCATTGGTTCTCGCTATTCCTGTTCATCTTCCGCAGAAATTGGAAACTGGGCCAAACAGGAGGTTAAAGGCGCTGACTCTCCAAGTCGGGAGAGTGTTAGTAAAGCGTCTGGAATGTTGCACCCGAGTACCAGGGGAGGGAAACTGAGACATATTTGAACACGTCTCCCGTTCACATGGTTGATCATACTCTGGGTTCCACATGCAGGTTTTAGCTGAAGGAAGAATACCTTAAACCTGGAGAGTTAAGACCCGTGGAATGGGTACCATGCAATATGACTTCAAAGGGTCTTCATTTGCTCACCGAACCTCTCCAATCCTATCACTGCTGCGTTTATGCCCCTGTACACATGCTTGATTCTCTTTCGGAGACATAGCAATCCATAGGTTTTAAGATACTTACTAGTCAGGTACATTCTTAGGCGTTTAATATGCGGTGTTGAGTCCATTTCGTTGAGCAAGGAGTAGCTCTTGTCTATTCCATATTTGGCTTAAGGAACTTTATCTGTGCTCATTTCAATCTCTGGTTTTATGCAGCACCCCAACTCACCTTTCCCCTTAAGCAAGCATAAGTTGGTTTTCTAAATTTGAGACCCTGTTCTGTTCTGTAATTCAGTTCCTGTGTAGCCAAGTTTACATTCCGTGTATTACTGATATCTTATGATGTTTCTTTTTCTGTGTGACTTATTTCAGTTAGAATCATCATACCTGAATCCACTCATTGTGCTGCTAAGGGCCTGATGACACAGATTTCATTGCTGAGTGATATTGCTTTGTAAGTAAATACCACAACTTCTTTATCCATTTTTCACTTTCTGCGATGTTGAACTTGTACTGTAAACGAGGTTCTTGTAAACAGAGCCGTTCCAAACTTTGGGGTGGCTGTGTCTTTTTGATTTTAATTTCCCTAAGCTATAGGACCATAAGTGGAAGTGCCCTAGGTTCTGTTGCTTTGTTGTTTACATGTTTCAGGAAACACCATACACTTCTCCCGAGTAGTTGTTGGCAATTTACATCCCGCCCATCAGTATAACAAGGCTCCCAGTTCTCCATGGCCTGTCCTGCCTTTCTGGATTTTACACTTTTTTCAGATGGCCCTTTTGACCGGGGGGAAGTGAGACTTCATTGTAGTGCAGATTTCCTTTGCAAGCTTGCTTGGTTGGCCAAAAAGGGCGTATGCGTTTTTTCCTGAATATATTCAGGAAAAAACGCATACGCCCTTTTTGGCCAAGTGCATCATTGTGGACGTTCTGTCTCTTTTCCTATGCTTTCAATGCAATTCCAGTCTACCTCCTGAAATCGGTTTCCTGCAATTCTGCCCCGCTTTCAAGTCCTTTTGGCAGCCTTACTTCAGTATATTTTTGGACGATAGCTGTCATTTATAACTCTGCAGGTTTGTGAATTACAGTGCCCCTGAGCTCCTTTCTTCAACTCGCTTTCTTGTGACCTGGCCGCAACACCGCAGGATGGCTTCAGGCCCTAATCTGGTTCCGGCATGGCACGCTGAGCCTTTGGTTATTTCCTCTTCCTGGTGGGAAATGAGAGTTAAATTTGCCCGTCCAGACACCTCCAGCTAGTCTCTCATTGGTTCTCGCTATTCCTGTTCATCTTCCGCAGAAATTGCAAACTGGGCCAAACAGGAGGTTAAAGGCGCTGACTCTCCAAGTGGGGAGAGTGTTAGTAAAGTGTCTGGAATGTTGCACCCGAGTACCAGGGGAGGAAAACTGAGACATATTTGAACACGTCTCCCGTTCACATGGTTGATCATACTTGGGTTCCCCATGCATGTTTTAGCTGAAGGAAGAATACCTTAAACCTGGAGAGTTAAGACCCGTGTAATGGGTACCATGCAATATGACTTCAAAGGGTCTTCATTTGCTCACCAAACCTCTCCAATCCTATCACTGCTGCGTTTATGCCCCTGTACACATGCTTGATTCTCTTTCGGAGACATAGCAATCCATAGGTTTTAAGATGCTTACTAGTCAGGTACATTCTTAGGCGTTTAATATGCGGTGTTGAGTCCATTTCGTTGAGCAAGGAGTAGCTCTTGTCTATTCCATATTTGGCTTAAGGAACTTTATCTGTGCTCATTTCAATCTCTGGTTTTATGCAGCACCCCAACTCACCTTTCCCCTTAAGCAAGCATAAGTTGGTTTTCTAAATTTGAGACCCTGTTCTGTTCTGTAATTCAGTTCCTGTGTAGCCAAGTTTACATTCCGTGTATTACTGATATCTTATGATGTTTCTTTTCCTGTGTGACTTATTTCAGTTAGAATCATCATACCTGAATCCACTCATTGTGCTGCTAAGGGCCTGATGACACAGATTTCATTGCTGAGTGATATTGCTTTGTAAGTAAATACCACAAATTCTTTATCCATTTTTCACTTTCTGCGATGTTGAACTTGTACTGTAAACGAGGTTCTTGTAAACAGAGGCGTCCCAAACTTTGGGGTGGCTGTGTCTTTTTGATTTTAATTTCTCTAAGCTATAGGACCATAAGTGGCCGTGCCCTAGGCTCTGTTGCTTTGTTTTTTAGATGTTTCAGGAAACACCATACACTTCTCCGGAGTGTCTGTTGGCAATTTACATCCCGCCCATCAGCATAACAAGGCTCCCAGTTCTCCATGGCCTGTCCTGCCTTTCTGGATTTTACACTTTTTTCAGATGGCCCTTTTGACCGGGGGGAAGTGAGACTTCATTGTAGTGCAGATTTCCTTTGCAAGCTTGCTTGGTTGGCCAAAAAGGGCGTATGCGTTTTTTCCTGAATATATTCAGGAAAAAACGCATACGCCCTTTTTGGCCAAGTGCATCATTGTGGACGTCCTGCCTCTTTTCCTATGCTTTCAATGCAATTCCACTCTACCTCCTGAAATCGGTTTCCTGCAATTCTGCCCCGCTTTCAAGTCCTCTTGGCAGCCTTACTTCAGTCTATTTTTGGACGATAGCTGTCATTTATAACTCTGCAGGTTTGTGAATTACAGTGCCCCTGAGCTCCTTTCTTCAACTCGCTTTCCTGTGAGCTGGCCGCAACACCGCAGGATGGCTTCAGGCCCTAATCTGGTTCCGGCACGGCACGCTGAGCCTTTGGTTATTTCCTCTTCCTGGTGGGAAATGAGAGTTAAATTTGCCCGTCCAGACACCTCCAGCTAGTCTCTCATTGGTTCTCGCTATTCCTGTTCATCTTCCGCAGAAATTGGAAACTGGGCCAAACAGGAGGTTAAAGGCGCTGACTCTCCAAGTCGGGAGAGTGTTAGTAAAGCGTCTGGAATGTTGCACCCGAGTACCAGGGGAGGGAAACTGAGACATATTTGAACACGTCTCCCGTTCACATGGTTGATCATACTCTGGGTTCCACATGCAGGTTTTAGCTGAAGGAAGAATACCTTAAACCTGGAGAGTTAAGACCCGTGTAATGGGTACCATGCAATATGACTTCAAAGGGTCTTCATTTGCTCACCGAACCTCTCCAATCCTATCACTGCTGCGTTTATGCCCCTGTACACATGCTTGATTCTCTTTCGGAGACATAGCAATCCATAGGTTTTAAGATACTTACTAGTCAGGTACATTCTTAGGCTTTTAATATGCGGTGTTGAGTCCATTTCGTTGAGCAAGGAGTAGCTCTTGTCTATTCCATATTTGGCTTAAGGAACTTTATCTGTGCTCATTTCAATCTCTGGTTTTATGCAGCACCCCAACTCACCTTTCCCCTTAAGCAAGCATAAGTTGGTTTTCTAAATTTGAGACCCTGTTCTGTTTTGGAATTCAGTTCCTGTGTAGCCAAGTTTACATTCCGTGTATTACTGATATCTTATGATGTTTCTTTTTCTGTGTGACTTATTTCAGTTAGAATCATCATACCTGAATCCACTCATTGTGCTGCTAAGGGCCTGATGACACAGATTTCATTGCTGAGTGATATTGCTTTGTAAGTAAATACCACAACTTCTTTATCCATTTTTCACTTTCTGCGATGTTGAACTTGTACTGTAAACGAGGTTCTTGTAAACAGAGCCGTTCCAAACTTTGGGGTGGCTGTGTCTTTTTGATTTTAATTTCCCTAAGCTATAGGACCATAAGTGGAAGTGCCCTAGGTTCTGTTGCTTTGTTGTTTACATGTTTCAGGAAACACCATACACTTCTCCCGAGTAGTTGTTGGCAATTTACATCCCGCCCATCAGTATAACAAGGCTCCCAGTTCTCCATGGCCTGTCCTGCCTTTCTGGATTTTACACTTTTTTCAGATGGCCCTTTTGACCGGGGGGAAGTGAGACTTCATTGTAGTGCAGATTTCCTTTGCAAGCTTGCTTGGTTGGCCAAAAAGGGCGTATGCGTTTTTTCCTGAATATATTCAGGAAAAAACGCATACGCCCTTTTTGGCCAAGTGCATCATTGTGGACGTTCTGTCTCTTTTCCTATGCTTTCAATGCAATTCCAGTCTACCTCCTGAAATCGGTTTCCTGCAATTCTGCCCCGCTTTCAAGTCCTTTTGGCAGCCTTACTTCAGTATATTTTTGGACGATAGCTGTCATTTATAACTCTGCAGGTTTGTGAATTACAGTGCCCCTGAGCTCCTTTCTTCAACTCGCTTTCTTGTGACCTGGCCGCAACACCGCAGGATGGCTTCAGGCCCTAATCTGGTTCCGGCATGGCACGCTGAGCCTTTGGTTATTTCCTCTTCCTGGTGGGAAATGAGAGTTAAATTTGCCCGTCCAGACACCTCCAGCTAGTCTCTCATTGGTTCTCGCTATTCCTGTTCATCTTCCGCAGAAATTGCAAACTGGGCCAAACAGGAGGTTAAAGGCGCTGACTCTCCAAGTGGGGAGAGTGTTAGTAAAGTGTCTGGAATGTTGCACCCGAGTACCAGGGGAGGAAAACTGAGACATATTTGAACACGTCTCCCGTTCACATGGTTGATCATACTTGGGTTCCACATGCATGTTTTAGCTGAAGGAAGAATACCTTAAACCTGGAGAGTTAAGACCCGTGTAATGGGTACCATGCAATATGACTTCAAAGGGTCTTCATTTGCTCACCAAACCTCTCCAATCCTATCACTGCTGCGTTTATGCCCCTGTACACATGCTTGATTCTCTTTCGGAGACATAGCAATCCATAGGTTTTAAGATGCTTACTAGTCAGGTACATTCTTAGGCGTTTAATATGCGGTGTTGAGTCCATTTCGTTGAGCAAGGAGTAGCTCTTGTCTATTACATATTTGGCTTAAGGAACTTTATCTGTGCTCATTTCAATCTCTGGTTTTATGCAGCACCCCAACTCACCTTTACCCTTAAGCAAGCATAAGTTGGTTTTCTAAATTTGAGACCCTGTTCTGTTTTGGAATTCAGTTCCTGTGTAGCCAAGTTTACATTCCGTGTATTACTGATATCTTATGATGTTTCTTTTTCTGTGTGACTTATTTCAGTTAGAATCATCATACCTGAATCCACTCATTGTGCTGCTAAGGGCCTGATGACACAGATTTCATTGCTGAGTGATATTGCTTTGTAAGTAAATACCACAACTTCTTTATCTATTTTTCACTTTCTGCGATGTTGAACTTGTACTGTAAACGAGGTTCTTGTAAACAGAGCCGTTCCAAACTTTGGGGTGGCTGTGTCTTTTTGATTTTAATTTCCCTAAGCTATAGGACCATAAGTGGAAGTGCCCTAGGTTCTGTTGCTTTGTTTTTTAGATGTTTCAGGAAACACCATACACTTCTCCCGAGTGGTTGTTGGCAATTTACATCCCGCCCATCAGCATAACAAGGCTCCCAGTTCTCCATGGCCTGTCCTGCCTTTCTGGATTTTACACTTTTTTCAAATGGCCCTTTTGACCGGGGGGAAGTGAGACTTCATTGTAGTGCAGATTTCCTTTGCAAGCTTGCTTGGTTGGCCAAAAAGGGCGTATGCGTTTTTTCCTGAATATATTCAGGAAAAAACGCATACGCCCTTTTTGGCCAAGTGCATCATTGTGGACGTTCTGCCTCTTTTCCTATGCTTTCAATGCAATTCCAGTCTACCTCCTGAAATCGGTTTCCTGCAATTCTGCCCCGCTTTCAAGTCCTCTTGGCAGCCTTACTTCAGTCTATTTTTGGACGATAGCTGTCATTTATAACTCTGCAGGTTTGTGAATTACAGTGCCCCTGAGCTCCTTTCTTCAACTCGCTTTCTTGTGAGCTGGCCGCAACACCGCAGGATGGCTTCAGGCCCTAATCTGGTTCCGGCACGGCACGCTGAGCCTTTGGTTATTTCCTCTTCCTGGTGGGAAATGAGAGTTAAATTTGCCCGTCCAGACACCTCCAGCTAGTCTCTCATTGGTTCTCGCTATTCCTGTTCATCTTCCGCAGAAATTGGAAACTGGGCCAAACAGGAGGTTAAAGGCGCTGACTCTCCAAGTCGGGAGAGTGTTAGTAAAGCGTCTGGAATGTTGCACCCGAGTACCAGGGGAGGAAAACTGAGACATATTTGAACACGTCTCCCGTTCACATGGTTGATCATACTCTGGGTTCCACATGCAGGTTTTAGCTGAAGGAAGAATACCTTAAACCTGGAGAGTTAAGACCCGTGGAATGGGTACCATGCAATATGACTTCAAAGGGTCTTCATTTGCTCACCGAACCTCTCCAATCCTATCACTGCTGCGTTTATGCCCCTGTACACATGCTTGATTCTCTTTCGGAGACATAGCAATCCATAGGTTTTAAGATACTTACTAGTCAGGTACATTCTTAGGCGTTTAATATGCGGTGTTGAGTCCATTTCGTTGAGCAAGGAGTAGCTCTTGTCTATTCCATATTTGGCTTAAGGAACTTTATCTGTGCTCATTTCAATCTCTGGTTTTATGCAGCACCCCAACTCACCTTTCCCCTTAAGCAAGCATAAGTTGGTTTTCTAAATTTGAGACCCTGTTCTGTTCTGTAATTCAGTTCCTGTGTAGCCAAGTTTACATTCCGTGTATTACTGATATCTTATGATGTTTCTTTTTCTGTGTGACTTATTTCAGTTAGAATCATCATACCTGAATCCACTCATTGTGCTGCTAAGGGCCTGATGACACAGATTTCATTGCTGAGTGATATTGCTTTGTAAGTAAATACCACAACTTCTTTATCCATTTTTCACTTTCTGCGATGTTGAACTTGTACTGTAAACGAGGTTCTTGTAAACAGAGCCGTTCCAAACTTTGGGGTGGCTGTGTCTTTTTGATTTTAATTTCCCTAAGCTATAGGACCATAAGTGGAAGTGCCCTAGGTTCTGTTGCTTTGTTGTTTACATGTTTCAGGAAACACCATACACTTCTCCCGAGTAGTTGTTGGCAATTTACATCCCGCCCATCAGTATAACAAGGCTCCCAGTTCTCCATGGCCTGTCCTGCCTTTCTGGATTTTACACTTTTTTCAGATGGCCCTTTTGACCGGGGGGAAGTGAGACTTCATTGTAGTGCAGATTTCCTTTGCAAGCTTGCTTGGTTGGCCAAAAAGGGCGTATGCGTTTTTTCCTGAATATATTCAGGAAAAAACGCATACGCCCTTTTTGGCCAAGTGCATCATTGTGGACGTTCTGCCTCTTTTCCTATGCTTTCAATGCAATTCCAGTCTACCTCCTGAAATCGGTTTCCTGCAATTCTGCCCCGCTTTCAAGTCCTTTTGGCAGCCTTACTTCAGTATATTTTTGGACGATAGCTGTCATTTATAACTCTGCAGGTTTGTGAATTACAGTGCCCCTGAGCTCCTTTCTTCAACACCGCAACACCGCAGGATGGCTTCAGGCCCTAATCTGGTTCCGGCATGGCACGCTGAGCCTTTGGTTATTTCCTCTTCCTGGTGGGAAATGAGAGTTAAATTTGCCCGTCCAGACACCTCCAGCTAGTCTCTCATTGGTTCTCGCTATTCCTGTTCATCTTCCGCAGAAATTGCAAACTGGGCCAAACAGGAGGTTAAAGGCGCTGACTCTCCAAGTGGGGAGAGTGTTAGTAAAGTGTCTGGAATGTTGCACCCGAGTACCAGGGGAGGAAAACTGAGACATATTTGAACACGTCTCCCGTTCACATGGTTGATCATACTTGGGTTCCCCATGCATGTTTTAGCTGAAGGAAGAATACCTTAAACCTGGAGAGTTAAGACCCGTGTAATGGGTACCATGCAATATGACTTCAAAGGGTCTTCATTTGCTCACCAAACCTCTCCAATCCTATCACTGCTGCGTTTATGCCCCTGTACACATGCTTGATTCTCTTTCGGAGACATAGCAATCCATAGGTTTTAAGATACTTACTAGTCAGGTACATTCTTAGGCGTTTAATATGCGGTGTTGAGTTCATTTCGTTGAGCAAGGAGTAGCTCTTGTCTATTCCATATTTGGCTTAAGGAACTTTATCTGTGCTCATTTCAATCTCTGGTTTTATGCAGCACCCCAACTCACCTTTCCCCTTAAGCAAGCATAAGTTGGTTTTCTAAATTTGAGACCCTGTTCTGTTCTGTAATTCAGTTCCTGTGTAGCCAAGTTTACATTCCGTGTATTACTGATATCTTATGATGTTTCTTTTCCTGTGTGACTTATTTCAGTTAGAATCATCATACCTGAATCCACTCATTGTGCTGCTAAGGGCCTGATGACACAGATTTCATTGCTGAGTGATATTGCTTTGTAAGTAAATACCACAAATTCTTTATCCATTTTTCACTTTCTGCGATGTTGAACTTGTACTGTAAACGAGGTTCTTGTAAACAGAGGCGTCCCAAACTTTGGGGTGGCTGTGTCTTTTTGATTTTAATTTCTCTAAGCTATAGGACCATAAGTGGCAGTGCCCTAGGCTCTGTTGCTTTGTTTTTTAGATGTTTCAGGAAACACCATACACTTCTCCGGAGTGTCTGTTGGCAATTTACATCCCGCCCATCAGCATAACAAGGCTCCCAGTTCTCCATGGCCTGTCCTGCCTTTCTGGATTTTACACTTTTTTCAGATGGCCCTTTTGACCGGGGGGAAGTGAGACTTCATTGTAGTGCAGATTTCCTTTGCAAGCTTGCTTGGTTGGCCAAAAAGGGCGTATGCATTTTTTCCTGAATATATTCAGGAAAAAACGCATACGCCCTTTTTGGCCAAGTGCATCATTGTGGACGTCCTGCCTCTTTTCCTATGCTTTCAATGCAATTCCACTCTACCTCCTGAAATCGGTTTCCTGCAATTCTGCCCCGCTTTCAAGTCCTCTTGGCAGCCTTACTTCAGTCTATTTTTGGACGATAGCTGTCATTTATAACTCTGCAGGTTTGTGAATTACAGTGCCCCTGAGCTCCTTTCTTCAACTCGCTTTCTTGTGAGCTGGCCGCAACACCGCAGGATGGCTTCAGGCCCTAATCTGGTTCCGGCACGGCACGCTGAGCCTTTGGTTATTTCCTCTTCCTGGTGGGAAATGAGAGTTAAATTTGCCCGTCCAGACACCTCCAGCTAGTCTCTCATTGGTTCTCGCTATTCCTGTTCATCTTCCGCAGAAATTGGAAACTGGGCCAAACAGGAGGTTAAAGGCGCTGACTCTCCAAGTCGGGAGAGTGTTAGTAAAGCGTCTGGAATGTTGCACCCGAGTACCAGGGGAGGAAAACTGAGACATATTTGAACACGTCTCCCGTTCACATGGTTGATCATACTCTGGGTTCCACATGCAGGTTTTAGCTGAAGGAAGAATACCTTAAACCTGGAGAGTTAAGACCCGTGTAATGGGTACCATGCAATATGACTTCAAAGGGTCTTCATTTGCTCACCGAACCTCTCCAATCCTATCACTGCTGCGTTTATGCCCCTGTACACATGCTTGATTCTCTTTCGGAGACATAGCAATCCATAGGTTTTAAGATACTTACTAGTCAGGTACATTCTTAGGCGTTTAATATGCGGTGTTGAGTCCATTTCGTTGAGCAAGGAGTAGCTCTTGTCTATTCCATATTTGGCTTAAGGAACTTTATCTGTGCTCATTTCAATCTCTGGTTTTATGCAGCACCCCAACTCACCTTTCCCCTTAAGCAAGCATAAGTTGGTTTTCTAAATTTGAGACCCTGTTCTGTTTTGGAATTCAGTTCCTGTGTAGCCAAGTTTACATTCCGTGTATTACTGATATCTTATGATGTTTCTTTTTCTGTGTGACTTATTTCAGTTAGAATCATCATACCTGAATCCACTCATTGTGCTGCTAAGGGCCTGATGACACAGATTTCATTGCTGAGTGATATTGCTTTGTAAGTAAATACCACAACTTCTTTATCCATTTTTCACTTTCTGCGATGTTGAACTTGTACTGTAAACGAGGTTCTTGTAAACAGAGCCGTTCCAAACTTTGGGGTGGCTGTGTCTTTTTGATTTTAATTTCCCTAAGCTATAGGACCATAAGTGGAAGTGCCCTAGGTTCTGTTGCTTTGTTTTTTAGATGTTCCAGGAAACACCATACACTTCTCCCGAGTGGTTGTTGGCAATTTACATCCCGCCCATCAGCATAACAAGGCTCCCAGTTCTCCATGGCCTGTCCTGCCTTTCTGGATTTTACACTTTTTTCAAATGGCCCTTTTGACCGGGGGGAAGTGAGACTTCATTGTAGTGCAGATTTCCTTTGCAAGCTTGCTTGGTTGGCCAAAAAGGGCGTATGCGTTTTTTCCTGAATATATTCAGGAAAAAACGCATACGCCCTTTTTGGCCAAGTGCATCATTGTGGACGTTCTGCCTCTTTTCCTATGCTTTCAATGCAATTCCAGTCTACCTCCTGAAATCGGTTTCCTGCAATTCTGCCCCGCTTTCAAGTCCTCTTGGCAGCCTTACTTCAGTCTATTTTTGGACGATAGCTGTCATTTATAACTCTGCAGGTTTGTGAATTACAGTGCCCCTGAGCTCCTTTCTTCAACTCGCTTTCTTGTGACCTGGCCGCAACACCGCAGGATGGCTTCAGGCCCTAATCTGGTTCCGGCACGGCATGCTGAGCCTTTGGTTAATTCCTCTTCCTGTTGGGAAATGAGAGTTAAATTTGCCCGTCCAGACACCTCCAGCTAGCCTATCATTGGTTCTCGCTATTCCTGTTCATCTTCCGCAGAAATTGCAAACTGGGCCAAACAGGAGGTTAAAGGGACTGACTCTCCAAGTCGGGAGAGTGTTAGTAAAGCATCTGGAATGTTGCACCCGAGTACCAGGGGAGGAAAACTGAGACATATTTGAACACGTCTCCCGTTCACATGGTTGATCATACTCTGCGTTCCACATGCATGTTTTAGCTGAAGGAAGAATACCTTAAACCTGGAGAGTTGAGACCCGTGTAATGGGTTCCATGCAATATGACTTCAAAGGGTCTTCATTTGCTCACCGAACCTCTCCAATCCTATCACTGCTGCGTTTATGCCCCTGTACACACGCTTGATTCTCTTTCAGAGACATAGCAATCCATAGGTTTTAAGATACTTACTAGTCAGGTACATTCTTAGGCGTTTAATATGGGGTTTTGAGTCCATTTCGTTGAGCAAGGAGTAGCTCTTGTCTATTCCATATTTGGCTTAAGGAACTTTATCTGTGCTCATTTCAATCTCTGGTTTTATGCAGCACCCCAACTCACCTTTCCCCTTAAGCAAGCATAAGTTAGTTTTCTAAATTTGAGACCCTGTTCTGTTTTGGAATGCAGTTCCTGTGTAGCCAAGTTTACATTCCGTGTATTAGTGATATCTTATGATGTTTCTTTTTCTGTGTGACTTATTTCAGTTAGAATCATCGTACCTGAATCCACTCATTATGCTGCTACGGGCCTGATGACATAGATTTCATTGCTGAGTGATACTGCATTGTACGTAAGTACCACAAGTTCTTTATCCATTTTTCACTTTCTGCAATGTTGAACTTGTACTGTAAACGAGGTTCTTGTAAACAGAGCCGTTCCAAACTTTGGGGTGGCTGTGTCTTTTTGATTTTAATTTCCCTAAGCTATAGGACCATAAGTGGAAGTGCCCTAGGTTCTGTTGCTTTGTTTTTTAGATGTTTCAGGAAACACCATACACTTCTCCTGAGTGGTTGTTGGCAATTTACATCCCGCTCATCAGCATAACAAGGCTCCCAGTTCTCCATGGCCTGTCCTGCCTTTCTGGATTTTACACTTTTTTCAGATGGCCCTTTTGACCGGGGGGAAGTGAGACTTCATTGTAGTGCAGATTTCCTTTGCAAGCTTGCTTGGTTGGCCAAAAAGGGCGTATGCGTTTTTTCCTGAATATATTCAGGAAAAAACGCATACGCCCTTTTTGGCCAAGTGCATCGTTGTGGACGTTCTGCCTCTTTTCCTATGCTTTCAATGCAATTCCAGTCTACCTCCTGAAATCGGTTTCCTGCAATTCTGCCCCGCTTTCAAGTCCTCTTGGCAGCCTTACTTCAGTCTATTTTTGGACGATAGGTGTCATTTATAACTCTGCAGGTTTGTGAATTACAGTGCCCCTGAGCTCCTTTCTTCAACTAGCTTTCTTGTGAGCTGGCCGCAACACCGCAGGATGGCTTCAGGCCCTCATCTGGTTCCGGCACGGCACGCTGAGCCTTTGGTTAATTCCTCTTCCTGGTGGGAAATGAGAGTTAAATTTGCCCGTCCAGACACCTCCAGCTAGTCTCTCATTGGTTCTCGCTATTCCTGTTCATCTTCCGCAGAAATTGCAAACTGGGCCAAACAGGAGGTTAAAGGTGCTGACTCTCCAAGTGGGGAGAGTGTTAGTAAAGCGTCTGGAATGTTGCACCCGAGTACCAGGGTACGAAAACTGAGACATATTTGAACACGTCTCCCGATCACATGATTGATCATACTCTGGGTTCCACATGCATGTTTTAGCTGAAGGAAGAATACCTTAAACCTGGGTAGTTGAAACCCGTGGAATGGGTACCATGCAATATGACTTCAAAGGGTCTTCATTTGCTCACCGAACCTCTCCAATCCTATCACTGCTGCGTTTATGCCCCTATACACATGCTTGATTCCCCTTCGGAGACATAGCAATCCATAGGTTTTAAGATACTTACTAGTCAGGTACATTCTTAGGCGTTTAATATGCGGTGTTGAGTCCATTTCGTTGAGCAAGGAGTAGCTCTTGTCTATTCCATATTTGGCTTAAGGAACTTTATCTGTGCTCATTTCAATCTCTGGTTTTATGCAGCACCCCAACTCACCTTTCCCCTTAAGCAAGCATAAGTTGGTTTTCTAATTTGAGACCCTGTTCTGTTTTGGAATGCAGTTCCTGTGTAGCCAAGTTTACATTCCGTGTATTAGTGATATCTTATGATGTTTCTTTTTCTGTGTGACTTATTTCAGTTAGAATCATCGTACCTGAATCCACTCATTATGCTGCTACGGGCCTGATGACATAGATTTCATTGCTGAGTGATACTGCATTGTACGTAAGTACCACAAGTTCTTTATCCATTTTTCACTTTCTGTGATATTAAACTTGTACGGTAAACGAGGTTCTTGTAAATGGAGGCGTCCCAAACTTTGGGGTGGCAGTGTCTTTTTGATTTTAATTTCCCTAAGCTATAGGACCATAAGTGCAAGTGCCCTAGGTTCTGTTGCTTTGTTTTTTAGATGTTTCAGATAACACCATACACTTCTCCCGAGTGGTTGTTGGCAATTTACATCCCGCCCATCAGCATAACAAGGCTCCCAGTTCTCCATGGCCTGTCCTGCCTTTCTGGATTTTACACTTTTTTCAGATGGCCCTTTTGACCAGGGGGGAAGTGAGACTTCATTGTAGTGCAGATTTCCTTTGCAAGCTTGCTTGGTTGGCCAAAAAGGGCGTATGCGTTTTTTCCTGTATATATTCAGGAAAAAACGCATACGCCCTTTATGGCCAAGTGCATCATTGTGGACGTTCTGCCTCTTTTCCTATGCTTTCAATGCAATTCCAGTCTACCTCCTGAAATCGATTTCCTGCAATTCTGCCCCACTTTCAAGTCCTCTTGGCAGCCTTACTTCAGTCTATTTTTGGACGATAGCTGTCATTTATAACTCTGCAGGTTTGTGAATTACAGTGCCCCTGAGCTCCTTTCTTCAACTCGCTTTCTTGTGAGCTGGCCGCAACACCGCAGGATGGCTTCAGGCCCTAATCTGGTTCCGGCACGGCACGCTGAGCCTTTGGTTAATTCCTCTTCCTGGTGGGAAATGAGAGTTAAATTTGCCCGTCCAGACACCTCCAGCTAGTCTCTCATTGGTTCTCGCTATTCCTGTTCATCTTCCGTAGAAATTGCAAACTGGGCCAAACAGGAGGTTAAAGGGACTAACTCTCCAAGTCGGGAGAGTGTTAGTAAAGCGTCTGGAATGTTGCACCCGAGTACCAGGGGAGGAAAACTGAGACATATTTGAACACGTCTCCCGTTCACATGGTTGATCATACTCTGGGTTCCACATGCATGTTTTAGCTGAAGGAAGAATACCTTAAACCTGGAGAGTTGAGACCCGTGTAATGGGTACCATGCAATATGACTTCAAAGGGTCTTCATTTGCTCACCGAACCTCTCCAATCCTATCACTGCTGCGTTTATGCCCCTGTACACACGCTTGATTCTCTTTTGGAGACATAGCAATCCATAGGTTTTAAGATACTTACTAGTCAGGTACATTCTTAGGCGTTTAATATGGGGTTTTGAGTCCATTTCGTTGAGCAAGGAGTAGCTCTTGTCTATTCCATATTTGGCTTAAGGAACTTTATCTGTGCTCATTTCAATCTCTGGTTTTATGCAGCACCCCAACTCACCTTTCCCCTTAAGCAAGCATAAGTTGGTTTTCTAAATTTGAGACCCTGTTCTGTTTTGGAATGCAGTTCCTGTGTAGCCAAGTTTACATTCCGTGTATTAGTGATATCTTATGATGTTTCTTTTTCTGTGTGACTTATTTCAGTTAGAATCATCGTACCTGAATCCACTCATTATGCTGCTACGGGCCTGATGACATAGATTTCATTGCTGAGTGATACTGCATTGTACGTAAGTACCACAAGTTCTTTATCCATTTTTCACTATCTGTGATATTGAACTTGTACGGTAAACGAGGTTCTTGTAAACGGAGGCGTCCCAAACTTTGGGGTGGCTGTGTCTTTTTGATTTTAATTTCCCTAAGCTATAGGACCATAAGTGGAAGTGCCCTAGGCTCTGTTGCTTTGTTTTTTAGATGTTTCAGGAAACACCATACACTTCTCCAGAGTGTCTGTTGGCAATTTACATCCCGCCCATCAGCATAACAAGGCTCCCAGTTCTCCATGGCCTGTCCTGCCTTTCTGGATTTTACACTTTTTTCAGATGGCCCTTTTGACCTGGGGGAAGTGAGACTTCATTGTAGTGCAGATTTCCTTTGCAAGCTTGCTTGGTTGGCCAAAAAGGGCGTATGCGTTTTTTCCTGAATATATTCAGGAAAAAACGCATACGCCCTTTTTGGCCAAGTGCATCATTGTGGACGTTCTGCCTCTTTTCCTATGCTTTCAATGCAATTCCAGTCTACCTCCTGAAATCGGTTTCCTGCAATTCTGCCCCGCTTTCAAGTCCTCTTGGCAGCCTTACTTCAGTCTATTTTTGGACGATAGCTGTCATTTATAACTCTGCAGGTTTGTGAATTACAGTGCCCCTGAGCTCCTTTCTTCAACTCGCTTTCTTGTGAGCTGGCCGCAACACCGCACGATGGCTTCAGGCCCTAATCTGGTTCCGGCACGGCACGCTGAGCCTTTGGTTAATTCCTCTTCCTGGTGGGAAATGAGAGTTAAATTTGCCCGTCCAGACACCTCCAGCTAGTCTCTCATTGGTTCTCGCTATTCCTGTTCATCTTCCGCAGAAATTGCAAACTGGGCCAAACAGGAGGTTAAAGGTGCTGACTCTCCAAGTGGGGAGAGTGTTAGTAAAGCGTCTGGAATGTTGCACCCGAGTACCAGGGTACGAAAACTGAGACATATTTGAACACGTCTCCCGATCACATGGTTGATCATACTCTGGGTTCCACATGCATGTTTTAGCTGAAGGAAGAATACCTAAAACCTGGGTAGTTGAAACCCGTGGAATGGGTACCATGCAATATGACTTCAAAGGGTCTTCATTTGCTCACCGAACCTCTCCAATCCTATCACTGCTGCATTTATGCCCCTGTACACATGCTTGATTCCCCTTCGGAGACATAGCAATCCATAGGTTTTAAGATACTTACTAGTCAGGTACATTCTTAGGCGTTTAATATGCCGTGTTGAGTCCATTTCATTGAGCAAGGAGTAGCTCTTGTCTATTCCATATTTGGCTTAAGGAACTTTATCTGTGCTCATTTCAATCTCTGGTTTTATGCAGCACCCCAACTCACCTTTCCCCTTAAGCAAGCATAAGTTGGTTTTCTAAATTTGAGACCCTGTTCTGTTTTGGAATGCAGTTCCTGTGTAGCCAAGTTTACATTCCGTGTATTAGTGATATCTTATGATGTTTCTTTTTCTGTGTGACTTATTTCAGTTAGAATCATCGTACCTGAATCCACTCATTATGCTGCTATGGGCCTGATGACATAGATTTCATTGCTGAGTGATACTGCATTGTACGTAAGTACCACAAGTTCTTTATCCATTTTTCACTTTCTGTGATATTGAACTTGTACGGTAAACGAGGTTCTTGTAAACGGAGGCGTCCCAAACTTTGGGGTGGCTGTGTCTTTTTGATTTTAATTTCCCTAAGCTATAGGACCATAAGTGGAAGTGCCCTAGGCTCTGTTGCTTTGTTTTTTAGATGTTTCAGGAAACACCATACACTTCTCCCGAGTGTCTGTTGGCAATTTACATCCCGCCCATCAGCATAACAAGGCTCCCAGTTCTCCATGGCCTGTCCTGCCTTTCTGGATTTTACACTTTTTTCAGATGGCCCTTTTGACCGGGGGGAAGTGAGACTTCATTGTAGTGCAGATTTCCTTTGCAAGCTTGCTTGGTTGGCCAAAAAGGGCGTATGCGTTTTTTCCTGAATATATTCAGGAAAAAACGCATACGCCCTTTTTGGCCAAGTGCATCATTGTGGACGTTCTGCCGCTTTTCCTATGCTTTCAATGCAATTCCAGTCTACCTCCTGAAATCGGTTTCCTGCAATTCTGCCCCGCTTTCAAGTCCTCTTGGCAGCCTTACTTCAGTCTATTTTTGGACGATAGCTGTCATTTATAACTCTGCAGGTTTGTGAATTACAGTGCCCCTGAGCTCCTTTATTCAACTCGCTTTCTTGTGAGCTGGCCGCAACACCGCAGGATGGCTTCAGGCCCTAATCTGGTTCTGGCACGGCACGCTGAGCCTTTGGTTAATTCCTCTTCCTGGTGGGAAATGAGAGTTAAATTTGCCCGTCCAGACACCTCCAGCTAGTCTCTCATTGGTTCTCGCTATTCCTGTTCATCTTCCGCAGAAATTGCAAACTGGGCCAAACAGGAGGTTAAAGGTGCTGACTCTCCAAGTGGGGAGAGTGTTAGTAAAGCGTCTGGAATGTTGCACCCGAGTACCAGGGTACGAAAACTGAGACATATTTGAACACGTCTCCCGATCACATGGTTGATCATACTCTGGGTTCCACATGCATGTTTTAGCTGAAGGAAGAATACCTAAAACCTGGGTAGTTGAAACCCGTGGAATGGGTACCATGCAATATGACTTCAAAGGGTCTTCATTTGCTCACCGAACCTCTCCAATCCTATCACTGCTGCGTTTATGCCCCTGTACACATGCTTGATTCCCCTTCGGAGACATAGCAATCCATAGGTTTTAAGATACTTACTAGTCAGGTACATTCTTAGGCGTTTAATATGCCGTGTTGAGTCCATTTCATTGAGCAAGGAGTAGCTCTTGTCTATTCCATATTTGGCTTAAGGAACTTTATCTGTGCTCATTTCAATCTCTGGTTTTATGCAGCACCCCAACTCACCTTTCCCCTTAAGCAAGCATAAGTTGGTTTTCTAAATTTGAGACCCTGTTCTGTTTTGGAATGCAGTTCCTGTGTAGCCAAGTTTACATTCCGTGTATTAGTGATATCTTATGATGTTTCTTTTTCTGTGTGACTTATTTCAGTTAGAATCATCGTACCTGAATCCACTCATTATGCTGCTACGGGCCTGATGACATAGATTTCATTGCTGAGTGATACTGCATTGTACGTAAGTACCACAAGTTCTTTATCCATTTTTCACTTTCTGTGTTATTGAACTTGTACGGTAAACGAGGTTCTTGTAAACGGAGGCGTCCCAAACTTTGGGGTGGCTGTGTCTTTTTGATTTTAATTTCCCTAAGCTATAGGACCATAAGTGGAAGTGCCCTAGGCTCTGTTGCTTTGTTTTTTAGATGTTTCAGGAAACACCATACACTTCTCCCGAGTGTCTGTTGGCAATTTACATCCCGCCCATCAGCATAACAAGGCTCCCAGTTCTCCATGGCCTGTCCTGCCTTTCTGGATTTTACACTTTTTTCAGATCGCCCTTTTGACCGGGGGGAAGTGAAACTTCATTGTAGTGCAGATTTCCTTTGCAAGCTTCCTTGGTTGGCCAAAAAGGACGTATGCGTTTTTTCCTGAATATATTCAGGAAAAAACGCATACGCCCTTTTTGGCCAAGTGCATCGTTGTGGACGTTCTGCCTCTTTTCCTATGCTTTCAATGCAATTCCAGTCTACCTCCTGAAATCGGTTTCCTGCAATTCTGCCCCGCTTTCAAGTCCTCTTGGCAGCCTTACTTCAGTCTATTTTTGGACGATAGCTGTCATTTATAACTCTGCAGGTTTGTGAATTACAGTGCCCCTGAGCTCCTTTCCTCAACTCGCTTTCTTGTGAGCTGGCCGCAACACCGCAGGATGGCTTCAGGCCCTAATCTGGTTCCGGCACGGCACGCTGAGCCTTTGGTTAATTCCTCTTCCTGGTGGGAAATGAGAGTTAAATTTGCCCGTCCAGACACCTCCAGCTAGTCTCTCATTGGTTCTCGCTATTCCTGTTCATCTTCCGCAGAAATTGCAAACTGGGCCAAACAGGAGGTTAAAGGTGCTAACTCTCCAAGTGGGGAGAGTGTTAGTAAAGCGTCTGGAATGTTGCACCCGAGTACCAGGGTACAAAAACTGAGACATATTTGAACACGTCTCCCGATCACATGGTTGATCATACTCTGGGTTCCACATGCATGTTTTAGCTGAAGGAAGAATACCTTAAACCTGGGTAGTTGAAACCCGTGGAATGGGTACCATGCAATATGACTTCAAAGGGTCTTCATTTGCTCACCGAACCTCTCCAATCCTATCACTGCTGCGTTTATGCCCCTGTACACTTGCTTGATTCCCCTTCGGAGACATAGCAATCCATAGGTTTTAAGATACTTACTAGTCAGGTACATTCTTAGGCGTTTAATATGCGGTGTTGAGTCCATTTCGTTGAGCAAGGAGTAGCTCTTGTCTATTCCATATTTGGCTTAAGGAACTTTATCTGTGCTCATTTCAATCTCTGGTTTTATGCAGCACCCCAACTCACCTTTCCCCTTAAGCAAGCATAAGTTGGTTTTCTAAATTTGAGACCCTGTTCTGTTTTGGAATGCAGTTCCTGTGTAGCCAAGTTTACATTCCGTGTATTAGTGATATCTTATGATGTTTCTTTTTCTGTGTGACTTATTTCAGTTAGAATCATCGTACCTGAATCCACTCATTATGCTGCTACGGGCCTGATGACATAGATTTCATTGCTGAGTGATACTGCATTGTACGTAAGTACCACAAGTTCTTTATCCATTTTTCACTTTCTGTGATATTAAACTTGTACGGTAAACGAGGTTCTTGTAAATGGAGGCGTCCCAAACTTTGGGGTGGCTGTTTCTTTTTGATTTTAATTTCCCTAAGCTATAGGACCATAAGTGGAAGTGCCCTAGGTTCTGTTGCTTTGTTTTTTAGATGTTTCAGGAAACACCATACACTTCTCCCGAGTGGTTGTTGGCAATTTACATCCCGCCCATCAGCATAACAAGGCTCCCAGTTCTCCATGGCCTGTCCTGCCTTTCTGGATTTTACACTTTTTTTAGATGGCCCTTTTGACGGGGGGAAGTGAGACTTCATTGTAGTGCAGATTTCCTTTGCAAGCTTGCTTGGTTGGCCAAAA
Source organism: Delphinus delphis (assembly GCF_949987515.2). Classification (NCBI taxonomy): domain Eukaryota; kingdom Metazoa; phylum Chordata; class Mammalia; order Artiodactyla; family Delphinidae; genus Delphinus; species Delphinus delphis. The sequence continues at coordinate 32,008 of NW_027192915.1, read as the reverse complement.
AGGGCGTATGCGTTTTTTCCTGAATATATTCAGGAAAAAAACGCATACGCCCTTTTTGGCCAAGTGCATCATTGTGGACGTTCTGCCTCTTTTCCTATGCTTTCAATGCAATTCCAGTCTACCTCCTGAAATCGGTTTCCTGCAATTCTGCCCCGCTTTCAAGTCCTCTTGGCAGCCTTACTTCAGTCTATTTTTGGACGATAGCTGTCATTTATAACTCTGCAGGTTTGTGAATTACAGTGCCCCTGAGCTCCTTTCTTCAACTCGCTTTCTTGTGAGCTGGCCGCAACACCGCAGGATGGCTTCAGGCCCTAATCTGGTTCCGGCACGGCACGCTGAGCCTTTGGTTAATTCCTCTTCCTGGTGGGAAATGAGAGTTAAATTTGCCCGTCCAGACACCTCCAGCTAGTCTCTCATTGGTTCTCGCTATTCCTGTTCATCTTCCGCAGAAATTGCAAACTGGGCCATACAGGAGGTTAAAGGGACTGACTCTCCAAGTCGGGAGAGTGTTAGTAAAGCGTCTGGAATGTTGCACCAGAGTCCCAGGGTACGAAAACTGAGACATATTTAAACACGTCTCCCGATCACATGGTTGATCATACTCTAGGTTCCACATGCATGTTTTAGCTGAAGGAAGAATACCTTAAACCTGGGTAGTTGAAACCCGTGGAATGGGTACCATGCAATATGACTTCAAAGGGTCTTCATTTGTTCACCGAACCTCTCCAATCCCATCACTGCTGTGTTTATGCCCCTGTACACATGCTTGATTCTCTTTCGGAGACATAGCAATCCATAGGTTTTAAGATACTTACAAGTCAGGTACATTCTTAGGCGTTTAATATGCGGTGTTGAGTCCATTTCGTTGAGCAAGGAGTAGCTCTTGTCTATTCCATATTTGGCTTAAGGAACTTTATCTGTGCTCATTTCAATCTCTGGTTTTATGCAGCACCCCAACTCACCTTTCCCCTTAAGCAAGCATAAGTTGTTTTTCTAAATTTGAGACCCTGTTCTGTTCTGTAATTCAGTTCCTGTGTAGCCAAGTTTACATACCGTGTATTACTGATATCTTATGATGTTTCTTTTTCTGTGTGACTTATTTCAGTTAGAATCATCATACCTGAATCCACTCATTGTGCTGCTAAGGGCCTGATGACACAGATTTCATTGCTGAGTGATATTGCTTTGTAAGTAAATACCACAACTTCTTTATCCATTTTTCACTTTCTGCGATGTTGAACTTGTACTGTAAACGAGGTTCTTGTAAACAGAGCCATTCCAAACTTTGGGGTGGCTGTGTCTTTTTGATTTTAATTTCCCTAAGCTATAGGACCATAAGTGGAATTGCCCGAGGTTCTGTTGCTTTGTTTTTTAGATGTTTCAGGAAACACCATACACTTCTCCCGAGTGGTTGTTGGCAATTTACATCCCGCCCATCAGCATAACAAGGCTCCCAGTTCTCCATGGCCTGTCCTGCCTTTCTGGATTTTACACTTTTTTCAGATGGCCCTTTTGATCAGGGGGGAAGTGAGACTTCATTGTAGTGCAGATTTCCTTTGCAAGCTTGCTTGGTTGGCCAAAAAGGGCGTATGCGTTTTTTCCTGAATATATTCAGGAAAAAACGCATACGCCCTTTATGGCCAAGTGCATCATTGTGGACGTTCTGCCTCTTTTCCTATGCTTTCAATGCAATTCCAGTCTACCTCCTGAAATCGATTTCCTGCAATTCTGCCCCACTTTCAAGTCCTCTTGGCAGCCTTACTTCAGTCTATTTTTGGACGATAGCTGTCATTTATAACTCTGCAGGTTTGTGAATTACAGTGCCCCTGAGCTCCTTTCTTCAACTCGCTTTCTTGTGAGCTGGCCGCAACACCGCAGGATGGCTTCAGGCCCTAATCTGGTTCCGGCACGGCACGCTGAGCCTTTGGTTAATTCCTCTTCCTGGTGGGAAATGAGAGTTAAATTTGCCCGTCCAGACACCTCCAGCTAGTCTCTCATTGGTTCTCGCTATTCCTGTTCATCTTCCGCAGAAATTGCAAACTGGGCCAAACAGGAGGTTAAAGGGACTGACTCTCCAAGTCGGGAGAGTGTTAGTAAAGCGTCTGGAATGTTGCACCCGAGTACCAGGGGAGGAAAACTGAGACATATTTGAACACGTCTCCCGTTCACATGGTTGATCATACTCTGGGTTCCACATGCATGTTTTAGCTGAAGGAAGAATACCTTAAACCTGGAGAGTTGAGACCCGTGTAATGGGTACCATGCAATATGACTTCAAAGGGTCTTCATTTGCTCACCGAACCTCTCCAATCCTATCACTGCTGCGTTTATGCCCCTGTACACACGCTTGATTCTCTTTTGGAGACATAGCAATCCATAGGTTTTAAGATACTTACTAGTCAGGTACATTCTTAGGCGTTTAATATGGGGTTTTGAGTCCATTTCGTTGAGCAAGGAGTAGCTCTTGTCTATTCCATATTTGGCTTAAGGAACTTTATCTGTGCTCATTTCAATCTCTGGTTTTATGCAGCACCCCAACTCACCTTTCCCCTTAAGCAAGCATAAGTTGGTTTTCTAAATTTGAGACCCTGTTCTGTTTTGGAATGCAGTTCCTGTGTAGCCAAGTTTACATTCCGTGTATTAGTGATATCTTATGATGTTTCTTTTTCTGTGTGACTTATTTCAGTTAGAATCATCATACCTGAATCCACTCATTATGCTGCTACGGGCCTGATGACATAGATTTCATTGCTGAGTGATACTGCATTGTACGTAAGTACCACAAGTTCTTTATCCATTTTTCACTTTCTGTGATATTGAACTTGTACGGTAAACGAGGTTCTTGTAAACGGAGGCGTCCCAAACTTTGGGGTGGCTGTGTCTTTTTGATTTTAATTTCCCTAAGCTATAGGACCATAAGTGGAAGTGCCCTAGGCTCTGTTGCTTTGTTTTTTAGATGTTTCAGGAAACACCATACACTTCTCCCAAGTGTCTGTTGGCAATTTACATCCCGCCCATCAGCATAACAAGGCTCCCAGTTCTCAATGGCCTGTTGCCTTTCTGGATTTTACACTTTTTTCAGATGGCCCTTTTGACCGGGGGGAAGTGAGACTTCATTGTAGTGCAGATTTCCTTTGCAAGCTTGCTTGGTTGGCCAAAAAGGGCGTATGCGTTTTTTCCTGAATATATTCAGGAAAAAACGCATACGCCCTTTTTGGCCAAGTGCATCATTGTGGACGTTCTGCCTCTTTTCCTATGCTTTCAATGCAATTCCAGTCTACCTCCAGAAATCGGTTTCCTGCAATTCTGCCCCGCTTTCAAGTCCTCTTGGCAGCCTTACTTCAGTCTATTTTTGGACGATAGCTGTCATTTATAACTCTGCAGGTTTGTGAATTACAGTGCCCCTGAGCTCCTTTCTTCAACTCGCTTTCTTTTGAGCTGGCCGCAACACCGCAGGATGGCTTCAGGCCCTAATCTGGTTCCGGTACGGCACGCTGAGCCTTTGGTTATTTCCTCTTCCTGTTGGGAAATGAGAGTTAAATTTGCCCGTCCAGACACCTCCAGCTAGCCTCTCATTGGTTCTCGCTATTCCTGTTCATCTTCCGCAGAAATTGCAAACTGTGCCAAACAGGAGGTTAAAGGCGCTGACTCTCCAAGTGGGGAGAGTGTTAGTAAAGCGTCTGGAATGTTGCAACCGAGTACCAGGGGAGGAAAACTGAGACATATTTGAACACGTCTCCCGATCACATGGTTGATCATACTCTGGGTTCCACATGCATGTTTTAGCTGAAGGAAGAATACCTAAAACCTGGGTAGTTGAAACCCGTGGAATGGGTACCATGCAATATGACTTCAAAGGGTCTTCATTTGCTCACCGAACCTCTCCAATCCTATCACTGCGGCGTTTATGCCCCTGTACACATGCTTGATTCTCTTTCGGAGACATAGCAATCCATAGGTTTTAAGATACTTACTAGTCAGGTACATTCTTAGGCGTTTAATATGCGGTGTTGAGTCCATTTCGTGGAGCAAGGAGTAGCTCTTGTCTATTCCATATTTGGCTTAAGGAACTTTATCTGTGCTCATTTCAATCTCTGGTTTTATGCAGCAACCCAACTCACCTTTCCCCTTAAGCAAGCATAAGTTGGTTTTCTAAATTTGAGAACCTGTTCTGTTTTGGAATTCAGTTCCTGTGTAGCCAAGTTTACATTCCGTGTATTAGTGATATCTTATGATGTTTCTTTTTCTGTGTGACTTATTTCAGTTAGAATCATCGTACCTGAATCTACTCATTATGCTGCTACGGGCCTGATGACATAGATTTCATTGCTGAGTGATACTGCATTGTACGTAAGTACCACAAGTTCTTTATCCATTTTTCACTTTCTGCGATGTTGAACTTGTACTGTAAACGAGGTTCTTGTAAACAGAGCCGTTCCAAACTTTGGGGTGGCTGTGTCTTTTTGATTTTAATTTCCCTAAGCTATAGGACCATAAGTGGAAGTGCCCTAGGCTCTGTTGCTTTGTTTTTTAGATGTTTCAGGAAACACCATACACTTCTCTGGAGTGTCTGTTGGCAATTTACATCCCGCCCATCAACATAACAAGGCTCCCAGTTCTCAATGGCCTGTTGCCTTTCTGATTTTACACTTTTTTCAGATGGCCCTTTTTACCGGGGGGAAGTGAGACTTCATTGTAGTGCAGATTTCCTTTGCAAGCTTGCTTGGTTGGCCAAAAAGTGCGTATGCGTTTTTTCCTGATTATATTCAGGAAAAAACGCATACGCCCTTTTTGGCCAAGTGCATCATTGTGGACGTTCTGCCTCTTTTCCTATGCTTTCAATGCAATTCCTGTCTACCTCCTGAAATCGGTTTCCTGCAATTCTGCCCCGCTTTCAAGTCCTCTTGGCAGCCTTACTTCAGTCTATTTTTGGACGATAGCTGTCATTTATAACTCTGCAGGTTTGTGAATTACAGTGCCCCTGAGCTCCTTTCTTCAACTCGCTTTCTTGTGACCTGGCCACAACACCGCAGGATGGCTTCAGGCCCTAATCTGGTTCCGGCCCGGCATGCTGAGCCTTTGGTTAATTCCTCTTCCTGGTGGGAAATGAGAGTTAAATTTGCCCGTCCAGACACCTCCAGCTAGCCTCTCATTGGTTCTCGCCATTCCTGTTCATCTTCCGCAGAAATTGCAAACTGGGCCAAACAGGAGGTTAAAGGGACTGACTCTCCAAGTGGGGAGAGTGTTAGTAAAGCGTCTGGAATGTTGCACCCGAGTACCAGGGGAGGAAAACTGAGACATATTTGAACACGTCTCCCGATCACATGGTTGATCATACTCTAGGTTCCACATGCATGTTTTAGCTGAAGGAAGAATACCTTAAACCTGGGTAGTTGAAACCCGTGGAATGGGTACCATGCAATATGACTTCAAAGGGTCTTCATTTGCTCACCGAACCTCTCCAATCCTAGCACTGCTGCGTTTATGCCCCTGTACACATGCTTGATTCTCTTTCGGAGACATAGCAATCCATAGGTTTTAAGATACTTACTAGTCAGGTACATTCTTAGGCGTTTAATATGGGGTGTTGAGTCCATTTCGTTGAGCAAGGAGTAGCTCTTGTCTATTCCATATTTGGCTTAAGGAACTTTATCTGTGCTCATTTCAATCTCTGGTTTTATGCAGCACCCCAACTCACCTTTACCCTTAAGCAAGCATAAGTTGGTTTTCTAAATTTGAGACCCTGTTCTGTTCTGTAATTCAGTTCCTGTGTAGCCAAGTTTACATTCCGTGTATTACTGATATCTTATGATGTTTCTTTTTCTGTGTGACTTATTTCAGTTAGAATCATCATACCTGAATCCACTCATTGTGCTGCTACGGGCCTGATGACATAGATTTCATTGCTGAGTGATACTGCATTGTACGTACGTACCTCAAGTTCTTTATCCATTTTTCACTTTCTGCGATGTTGAACTTGTACTGTAAACGAGGTTCTTGTCAACAGAGCCGTTCCAAACTTTGGGGTGGCTGTGTCTTTTTGATTTTAATTTCCCTAAGCTATAGGACCATAAGTGGAAGTGCCCTAGGCTCTGTTGCTTTGTTTTTTAAATGTTTCAGGAAACACCATACACTTCTCCCGAGTGGTTCTTGGCAATTTACATCCCGCCCATCAGCATAACAAGGCTCCCAGTTCTCAATGGCCTGTTGCCTTTCTGGATTTTACACTTTTTTCAGATGGCCCTTTTGACCGGGGGGAAGTGAGACTTCATTGTAGTGCAGATTTCCTTTGCAAGCTTGCTTGGTTGGCCAAAAAGGGCGTATGCGTTTTTTCCTGAATATATTCAGGAAAAAACGCATACGCCCTTTTTGGCCAAGTGCATCATTGTGGACGTTCTGCCTCTTTTCCTATGCTTTCAATGCAATTCCAGTCTACCTCCTGAAATCGGTTTCCTGCAATTCTGCCACGCTTCCAAGTCCTCTTGGCAGGCTTACTTCAGTCTATTTTTGGACGATAGCTGTCATTTATAACTCTGCAGGTTTGTGAATTACAGTGCCCCTGAGCTCCTTTCTTCAACTCGCTTTCTTGTGACCTGGCCGCAACACCGCAGGATGGCTTCAGGCCCTAATCTGGTTCCAGCCCGGCATGCTGAGCCTTTGGTTAATTCCTCTTCCTGGTGGGAAATGAGAGTTAAATTTGCCCGTCCAGACACCTCCAGCTAGTCTCTCATTGGTTCTCGCTATTCCTGTTCATCTTCCGCAGAAATTGCAAACTGGGCCAAACAGGAGGTTAAAGGGACTGACTCTCCAAGTGGCGAGAGTGTTAGTAAAGCGTCTGGAATGTTGCACCCGAGTACCAGGGGAGGAAAACTGAGACATATTTGAACACGTCTCCCGATCACATGGTTGATCATACTCTAGGTTCCACATGCATGTTTTAGCTGAAGGAAGAATACCTTAAACCTGGGTAGTTGAAACCCGTGGAATGGTTACCATGTAATATGACTTCAAAGGGTCTTCATTTGCTCACCGAACCTCTCCAATCCTATCACTGCTGCGTTTATGCCCCTGTACACATGCTTGATTCTCTTTCGGAGACATAGCAATCCATAGGTTTTACGATACTTACTAGTCAGGTACATTCTTAGGCGTTTAATATGGGGTGTTGAGTCCATTTCGTTGAGCAAGGAGTAGCTCTTGGCTATTCCATATTTGGCTTAAGGAACTTTATCTGTGCTCATTTCAATCTCTGGTTTTATGCAGCACCCCAACTCACCTTTCCCCTTAAGCAAGCATAAGTTGGTTTTCTAAATTTGAGACCCTGTTCAGTTTTGGAATGCAGTTCCTGTGTAGCCAAGTTTACATTCCGTGTATTAGTGATATCTTATGATGTTTCTTTTTCTGTGTGACTTATTTCAGTTAGAATCATCGTACCTGAATCCACTCATTATGCTGCTACGGGCCTGATGACATAGATTTCATTGATGAGTGATACTGCATTGTATGTAAGTACCACAAGATCTTTATCCATTTTTCACTTTCTGTGATATTGAACTTGTACGGTAAACGAGGTTCTTGTAAACGGAGGCGTCCCAAACTTTGGGGTGGCTGTGTCTTTTTGATTTTAATTTCCCTAAGCTATAGGACCATAAGTGGAAGTGCCCTAGGCTCTGTTGCTTTGTTTTTTAGATGTTTCAGGAAACACCATACACTTCTCCCGAGTGTCTGTTGGCAATTTACATCCCGCCCATCAGCATAACAAGGCTCCCAGTTCTCCATGGCCTGTCCTGCCTTTCTGGATTTTACACTTTTTTCAGATGGCCCTTTTGCCCGGGGGGAAGTGAGACTTCATTGTAGTGCAGATTTCCTTTGCAAGCTTGCTTGGTTGGCCAAAAAGGGCGTATGCGTTTTTTCCTGAATATATTCAGGAAAAAACGTATACGCCCTTTTTGGCCAAGTGCATCATTGTGGACGTTCTGCCTCTTTTCCTATGCTTTCAATGCAATTCCAGTCTACCTCCTGAAATCGGTTTCCTGCAATTCTGCCCCGCTTTCAAGTCCTCTTGGCAGCCTTACTTCAGTCTATTTTTGGACGATAGCTGTCATTTATAACTCTGCAGGTTTGTGAATTACAGTGCCCCTGAGCTCCTTTCTTCAACTCGCTTTCTTGTGACCTGGCCGCAACACCGCAGGATGGCTTCAGGCCCTAATCTGGTTCCGGTACGGCACGCTGAGCCTTTGGTTATTTCCTCTTCCTGTTGGGAAATGAGAGTTAAATTTGCCCGTCCAGACACCTCCAGCTAGCCTCTCATTGGTTCTCGCTATTCCTGTTCATCTTCCGCAGAAATTGCAAACTGGGCCAAACAGGAGGTTAAAGGCGCTGACTCTCCAAGTGGGGAGAGTGTTAGTAAAGCGTCTGGAATGTTGCACCCGAGTACCAGGGGAGGAAAACTGAGACATATTTGAACACGTCTCCCGTTCACATGGTTGATCATACTTGGGTTCCACATGCATGATTTAGCTGAAGGAAGAATACCTTAAACCTGGGTAGTTGAAACCCGTGGAATGGGTACCATGCAATATGACTTCAAAGGGTCTTCATTTGCTCACCGAACCTCTCCAATCCTATCACTGCTGCGTTTATGCCCCTGTACACATGCTTGATTCTCTTTCGGAGACATAGCAATCCATAGGTTTTAAGATACTTACTAGTCAGGTACATTCTTAGGCGTTTAATATGGGGTGTTGAGTCCATTTCGTTGAGCAAGGAGTAGCTCTTGTCTATTCCATATTTGGCTTAAGGAACTTTATCTGTGCTCATTTCAATCTCTGGTTTTATGCAGCACCCCAACTCACCTTTAACCTTAAGCAAGAATAAGTTGGTTTTCTAAATTTGAGACCCTGTTCTGTTCTGTAATTCAGTTCCTGTGTAGCCAAGTTTACATTCCGTGTATTCGTGATATCTTATGATGTTTCTTTTTCTGTGTGACTTATTTCAGTTAGAATCATCATACCTGAATCCACTCGTTGTGCTGCTAAGTGCCTGATGACACAGATTTCATTGCTGAGTGATATTGCTTTGTAAGTAAATACCACAACTTCTTTATCCATTTTTCACTTTCTGCGATGTTGAACTTGTACTGTAAACGAGGTTCTTGTAAACAGAGCCGTTCCATACTTTGGGGTGGCTGTGTCTTTTTAATTTTAATTTCCCTAAGCTATAGGACCATAAGTGGAAGTGCCCTAGATTCTGTTGCTTTGTTTTTTAGATGTTTCAGGAAACACCATACACTTCTCCCGAGTGGTTGTTGGCAATTTACATCCCGCCCATCAGCATAACAAGGCTCCCAGTTCTCCATGGCCTGTCCTGCCTTTCTGGATTTTACACTTTTTTCAGATGGCCCTTTTGACCGGGGGGAAGTGAGACTTCATTGTAGTGCAGATTTCCTTTGCAAGCTTGCTTGGTTGGCCAAAAAGTGCGTATGCGTTTTTTCCTGAATATATTCAGGAAAAAACGCATACGCCCTTTTTGGCCAAGTGTATCATTGTGGACGTTCTGCCTCTTTTCCTATGCTTTCAATGCAATTCCAGTCTACCTCCTGAAATCGGTTTCCTGCAATTCTGCCCCGCTTTCAAGTCCTCTTGGAAGCCTTACTTCAGTCTATTTTTGGACGATAGCTGTCATTTATAACTCTGCAGGTTTGTGAATTACAGTGCCCCTGAGCTACTTTCTTCAACTTGCTTTCTTGTGACCTGGCCGCAACACCGCAGGATGGCTTCAGGCCCTAATCTGGTTCCGGCACGGCACGCTGAGCCTTTGGTTATTTCCTCTTCCTGGTGGGAAATGAGAGTTAAATTTGCCCGTCCAGACACCTCCAGCTAGCCTCTCATTGGTTCTCGCTATTCCTGTTCATCTTCCGCAGAAATTGCAAACTGGGCCAAACAGGAGGTTAAAGGGACTGACTCTCCAAGTGGGGAGAGTGTTAGTAAAGCGTCTGGAATGCTGCACCCGAGTACCAGGGGAGGAAAACTGAGACATATTTGAACACGTCTCCCGTTCACATGGTTGATCATACTTGGGTTCCACATGCATGTTTTAGCTGAAGGAAGAATACCTTAAACCTGGAGAGTTGAGACCCGTGTAATGGGTACCATGCAATATGACTTCAAAGGGTCTTCATTTGCTCACCAAACCTCTCCAATCCTATCACTGCTGCGTTTATGCCCCTGTACACATGCTTGATTCTCTTTCGGAGACATAGCAATCCATAGGTTTTACGATACTTACTAGTCAGGTACATTCTTAGGCGTTTAATATGGGGTGTTGAGTCCATTTCGTTGAGCAAGGAGTAGCTCTTGTCTATTCCATATTTGGCTTAAGGAACTTTATCTGTGCTCATTTCAATCTCTGGTTTTATGCAGCACCCCAACTCACCTTTACCCTTAAGCAAGCATAAGTTGGTTTTCTAAATTTGAGACCCTGTTCTGTTCTGTAATTCAGTTCCTGTGTAGCCAAGTTTACATTCCGTGTATTACTGATATCTTATGGTGTTTCTTTTTCTGTGTGACTTATTTCAGTTAGAATCATCATACCTGAATCCACTCATTGTGATGCTAAGGGCATGATGACATAGATTTCATTGCTGAGTGATATTGCTTTGTAAGTAAATACCACAACTTCTTTATCCATTTTTCACTTTCTGCGATGTTGAACTTGTACTGTAAACGAGGTTCTTGTAAACAGAGGCGTCCCAAACTTTGGGGTGGCTGTGTCTTTTTGATTTTAATTTCCCTAAGCTATAGGACCATAAGTGGCAGTGCCCTAGGTTCTGTTGCTTTGTTTTTTAGATGTTTCAGGAAACACCATACACTTCTCCCGAGTGTCTGTTGGCAATTTACATCCCGCCCATCAGCATAACAAGGCTCCCAGTTCTCCATGGCCTGTCCTGCCTTTCTGGATTTTACACTTTTTTCAGATGGCCCTTTTGACCGGGGTGAAGTGAGACTTCATTGTAGTGCAGATTTCCTTTGCAAGCTTGCTTGGTTGGCCAAAAAGGGCGTATGCGTTTTTTCCTGAATATATTCAGGAAAAAACGCATACGCCCTTTTTGGCCAAGTGCATCATTGTGGACGTTCTGCCTCTTTTCCTATGCTTTCAATGCAATTCCAGTCTACCTCCTGAAATCGGTTTCCTGCAATTCTGCCCCGCTTTCAAGTCCTCTTGGCAGCCTTACTTCAGTCTATTTTTAGACGATAGCTGTCATTTATAACTCTGCAGGTTTGTGAATTACAGTGCCCCTGAGCTCCTTTCTTCAACTCGCTTTCTTTTGAGCTGGCCGCAACACCGCAGGATGGCTTCAGGCCCTAATCTGGTTTCGGTACGGCATGCTGAGCCTTTGGTTATTTCCTCTTCCTGGTGGGAAATGAGAGTTAAATTTGCCCGTCCAGACACCTCCAGCTAGCCTCTCATTGGTTCTCGCTATTCCTGTTCATCTTCCGCAGAAATTGCAAACTGGGCCAAACAGGAGGTTAAAGGGACTGACTCTCCAAGTGGGGAGAGTGTTAGTAAAGCGTCTGGAATGTTGCACCCGAGTACCAGGGGAGGAAAACTGAGACATATTTGAACACGTCTCCCGATCACATGGTTGATCATACTCTGGGTTCCACATGCATGTTTTAGCTGAAGGAAGAATACCTTAAACCTGGAGAGTTAAGACCCGTGGAATGGGTACCATGCAATATGACTTCAAAGGGTCTTCATTTGCTCACCGAACCTCTCCAATCCTATCACTGCTGCGTTTATGCCCCTGTACACATGCTTGATTCTCTTTCGGAGACATAGCAATCCATAGGTTTTAAGATACTTACTAGTCAGGTACATTCTTAGGCGTTTAATATGCGGTGTTGAGTCCATTTCGTTGAGCAAGGAGTAGCTCTTGTCTATTCCATATTTGGCTTAAGGAACTTTATCTGTGCTCATTTCAATCTCTGGTTTTATGCAGCACCCCAACTCACCTTTCCCCTTAAGCAAGCATAAGTTGGTTTTCTAAATTTGAGAACCTGTTCTGTTTTGGAATTCAGTTCCTGTGTAGCCAAGTTTCCATTCCGTGTATTAGTGATATCTTATGATGTTTCTTTTTCTGTGTGACTTATTTCAGTTAGAATCATCGTACCTGAATCTACTCATTATGCTGCTACGGGCCTGATGACATAGATTTCATTGCTGAGTGATACTGCATTGTACGTACGTACCTCAAGTTCTTTATCCATTTTTCACTTTCTGCGATGTTGAACTTGTACTGTAAACGAGGTTCTTGTAAACAGAGCCGTTCCAAACTTTGGGGTGGCTGTGTCTTTTTGATTTTAATTTCCCTAAGCTATAGGACCATAAGTGGAAGTGCCCTAGGCTCTGTTGCTTTGTTTTTTAGATGTTTCAGGAAACACCATACACTTCTCCCGAGTGGTTGTTGGCAATTTACATCCCGCCCATCAGCATAACAAGGCTCCCAGTTCTCAATGGCCTGTTGCCTTTCTGGATTTTACACTTTTTTCAGATGGCCCTTTTGACCGGGGGGAAGTGAGACTTCATTGTAGTGCAGATTTCCTTTGCAAGCTTGCTTGGTTGGCCAAAAAGGGCGTATGCGTTTTTTCCTGAATATATTCAGGAAAAAACGCATACGCCCTTTTTGGCCAAGTGCATCATTGTGGACGTTCTGCCTCTTTTCCTATGCTTTCAATGCAATTCCAGTCTACCTCCTGAAATCGGTTTCCTGCAATTCTGCCACGCTTCCAAGTCCTCTTGGCAGGCTTACTTCAGTCTATTTTTGGACGATAGCTGTCATTTATAACTCTGCAGGTTTGTGAATTACAGTGCCCCTGAGCTCCTTTCTTCAACTCGCTTTCTTGTGACCTGGCCGCAACACCGCAGGATGGCTTCAGGCCCTAATCTGGTTCCGGCACGGCACGCTGAGCCTTTGTTTAATTCCTCTACCTGGTGGGAAATGAGAGTTAAATTTGCCCGTCCAGACACCTCCAGCTAGTCTCTCATTGGTTCTCGCTATTCCTGTTCATCTTCCGCAGAAATTGCAAACTGGGCCAAACAGGAGGTTAAAGGGACTGACTCTCCAAGTGGCGAGAGTGTTAGTAAAGCGTCTGGAATGTTGCACCCGAGTACCAGGGGAGGAAAACTGAGACATATTTGAACACGTCTCCCGATCACATGGTTGATCATACTCTAGGTTCCACATGCATGTTTTAGCTGAAGGAAGAATACCTTAAACCTGGGTAGTTGAAACCCGTGGAATGGTTACCACGCAATATGACTTCAAAGGGTCTTCATTTGCTCACCGAACCTCTCCAATCCTATCACTGCTGCGTTTATGCCCCTGTACACATGCTTGATTCTCTTTCGGAGACATAGCAATCCATAGGTTTTAAGATACTTACTAGTCAGGTACATTCTTAGGCGTTTAATATGGGGTGTTGAGTCCATTTCGTTGAGCAAGGAGTAGCTCTTGTCTATTCCATATTTGGCTTAAGGAACTTTATCTGTGCTCATTTCAATCTCTGGTTTTATGCAGCACCCCAACTCACCTTTACCCTTAAGCAAGAATAAGTTGGTTTTCTAAATTTGAGACCTTGTTCTGTTCTGTAATTCAGTTCCTGTGTAGCCAAGTTTACATTCCATGTATTACTGATATCTTATGATGTTTCTTTTTCTGTGTGACTTATTTTAGTTAGAATTATCATACCTGAATCCACTCATTGTGCTGCTAAGGGCCTGATGACACAGATTTCATTGCTGAGTGATATTGCTTTGTAAGTAAATACCACAACTTCTTTATCCATTTTTCAATTTCTGCGATGTTGAACTTGTACTGTAAACGAGGTTCTTGTAAACAGAGCCTTTCCAAACTTTGGGGTGGCTGTGTCTTTTTGATTTTAATTTCCCTAAGCTATAGGACCATAAGTGGAAGTGCCCTAGGTTCTGTTGCTTTGTTTTTTAGATGTTTCAGGAAACACCATACACTTCTCCTGAGTGGTTGTTGGCAATTTACATCCCGCCCATCAGCATAACAAGGCTCCCAGTTCTCCATGGCCTGTCCTGCCTTTCTGGATTTTACACTTTTTTCAGATGGCCCTTTTGACCGGGGGGAAGTGAGACTTTATTGTAGTGCAGATTTCCTTTGCAAGCTTGCTTGGTTGGCCAAAAAGGGCGTATGCGTTTTTTCCTGAATATATTCAGGAAAAAACGCATACGCCCTTTTTGGCCAAGTGCATCATTGTGGACGTTCTGCCTCTTTTCCTATGCTTTCAATGCAATTTCAGTCTACCTCCTGAAATCGGTTTCCTGCAATTCTGCCCCGCTTTCAAGTCCTCTTGGCAGCCTCACTTCAGTCTATTTTTGGACGATAGCTGTCATTTATAACTCTGCAGGTTTGTGAATTACAGTGCCCCTGAGCTCCTTTCTTCAACTCGCTTTCTTGTGACCTGGCCGCAACACCGCAGGATGGCTTCAGGCCCTAATCTGGTTCTGGCACGGCACGCAGAACCTTTGGTTATTTCCTCCTCCTGGTGGGAAATGAGAGTTAAATTTGCCCGTCCAGACACCTCCAGCTAGCCTCTCATTGGTTCTCGCTATTCCTGTTCATCTTCCGCAGAAATTGCAAACTGCCAAACAGGAGGTTAAAGGCGCTGACTCTCCAAGTGGGGAGAGTGTTAGTAAAGCGTCTGGAATGTTGCACCCGAGTACCAGGGGAGGAAAACTGAGACATATTTGAACACGTCTCCCGATCACATGGTTGATCATACTCTGGGTTCCACATGCATGTTTTAGCTGAAGGAAGAATACCTAAAACCTGGGTAGTTGAAACCCGTGGAATGGGTACCATGCAATATGACTTCAAAGGGTCTTCATTTGCTCACCGAACCTCTCCAATCCTATCACTGCTGCGTTTATGCCCCTGTACACATGCTTGATTCTCTTTCGGAGACATAGCAATCCATAGGTTTTAAGATACTTACTAGTCAGGTACATTCTTCGGCGTTTAATATGCGGTGTTGAGTCCATTTCGTTGAGCAAGGAGTAGCTCTTGTCTATTCCATATTTGGCTTAAGGAACTTTATCTGTGCTCATTTCAATCTCTGGTTTTATGCAGCACCCCAACTCACCTTTCCCCTTAAGCAAGCATAAGTTGGTTTTCTAAATTTGAGACCCTGTTCTGTTCTGTAATTCAGTTCCTGTGTAGCCAAGTTTACATTCCGTGTATTACTGATATCTTATGATGTTTCTTTTTCTGTGTGACTTACTTCAGTTAGAATCATCATACCTGAATCCACTCATTGTGCTGCTAAGGGCCTGATGACACAGATTTCATTGCTGAGTGATATTGCTTTGTAAGTAAATACCACAACTTCTTTATCCATTTTAAACTTTCTGCGATGTTGAACTTGTACTGTAAACGAGGTTCTTGTAAACAGAGGCGTCCCAAACTTTGGGGTGGCTGTGTCTTTTTTATTTTAATTTCCCTAAGCTATAGGACCATAAGTGGCAGTGCCCTAGGCTCTGTTGCTTTGTTTTTTAGATGTTTCAGGAAACACCATACACTTCTCCCGAGTGGTTGTTGGCAATTTACATCCCACCCATCAGCATAACAAGGCTCCCAGTTCTCCATGGCCTGTCCTGCCTTTCTGGATTTTACACTTTTTTCAGATGGCCCTTTTGACCGGGGGGAAGTGAGACTTCATTGTAGTGCAGATTTCCTTTGCAAGCTTGCTTGGTTGGCCAAAAAGGGCGTATGCGTTTTTTCCTGAATATATTCAGGAAAAAACGCATACGCCCTTTTTGGCCAAGTGCATCATTGTGGACGTTCTGCCTCTTTTCCTATGCTTTCAATGCAATTCCAGTCTACCTCCTGAAATCGGTTTCCTGCAATTCTGCCCCGCTTTCAAGTCCTCTTGGCAGCCTTACTTCAGTCTATTTTTGGACGATAGCTGTCATTTATAACTCTGCAGGTTTGTGAATTACAGTGCCCCTGAGCTCCTTTCTTCAACTCGCTTTCTTTTGAGCTGGCCGCAACACCGCAGGATGGCTTCAGGCCCTAATCTGGTTCCGGTACGGCACACTGAGTCTTTGGTTATTTCCTCTTCCTGGTGGGAAATGAGAGTTAAATTTGCCCGTCCAGACACCTCCAGCTAGCCTCTCATTGGTTCTCGCTATTCCTGTTCATCTTCCGCAGAAATTGCAAACTGGGCCAAACAGGAGGTTAAAGGCGCTGACTCTCCAAGTGGGGAGAGTGTTAGTAAAGCGTCTGGAATGTTGCACCCGAGTACCAGGGGAGGAAAACTGAGACATATTTGAACACGTCTCCCGTTCACATGGTTGATCATACTTGGGTTCCACATGCATGTTTTAGCTGAAGGAAGAATACCTTAAACCTGGAGAGTTAAGACCCGTGTAATGGGTACCATGCAATATGACTTCAAAGGGTCTTCATTTGCTCACCGAACCTCTCCAATCCTATCACTGCTGCGTTTATGCCCCTGTATACATGCTTGATTCTCTTTCGGAGACATAGCAATCCATAGGTTTTAAGATACTTACTAGTCAGGTACATTCTTAGGCGTTTAATATGCGGTGTTGAGTCCATTTCGTTGAGCAAGGAGTAGCTCTTGTCTATTCCATATTTGACTTAAGGAACTTTATCTGTGCTCATTTCAATCTCTGGTTTTATGCAGCACCCCAACTCACCTTTCCCCTTAAGCAAGCATAAGTTGTTTTTCTAAATTTGAGACCCTGTTCTGTTTTGTAATTCAGTTCCTGTGTAGCCAAGTTTACATTCCGTGTATTACTGATATCTTATGATGTTTCTTTTTCTGTGTGACTTATTTCAGTTAGAATCATCATACCTGAATCCACTCATTGTGATGCTAAGGGCCTGATGACATAGATTTCATTGCTGAGTGATATTGCTTTGTAAGTAAATACCACAACTTCTTTATCCATTTTTCACTTTCTGCGATGTTGAACTTGTACTGTAAACGAGGTTCTTGTAAACAGAGGCGTCCCAAACTTCGGGTGGCTGTGTCTTTTTGATTTTAATTTCCCTAAGCTATAGGACCATAAGTGGCAGTGCCCTAGGCTCTGTTGCTTTGTTTTTTAGATGTTTCAGGAAACACCATACACTTCTCCCCAGTGTCTGTTGGCAATTTACATCCCGCCCATCAGCATAACAAGGCTCCCAGTTGTCCTTGGCCTGTCCTGCCTTTCTGGATTTTACACTTTTTTCAGATGGCCCTTTTGACCGGGGGGAAGTGAGACTTCATTGTAGTGCAGATTTCCTTTGCAAGCTTGCTTGGTTGGCCAAAAAGGGCGTATGCGTTTTTTCCTGAATATAGTCAGGAATAATTTGCCCGTCCAGACACCTCCAGCTAGTCTCTCATTGGTTCTCGCTATTCCTGTTCATCTTCCGCAGAAATTGCAAACTGGGCCAAACAGGAGGTTAAAGGCGCTGACTCTCCAAGTGGGGAGAGTGTTAGTAAAGCGTCTGGAATGTTGCACCCGAGTACCAGGGGAGGAAAACTGAGACATATTTGAACACGTCTCCCGTTCACATGGTTGATCATACTTGGGTTCCACATGCATGTTTTAGCTGAAGGAAGAATACCTTAAACCTGGAGAGTTAAGACCCGTGTAATGGGTACCATGCAATATGACTTCAAAGGGTCTTCATTTGCTCACCGAACCTCTCCAATCCTATCACTGCTGCGTTTATGCCCCTGTATACATGCTTGATTCTCTTTCGGAGACATAGCAATCCATAGGTTTTAAGATACTTACTAGTCAGGTACATTCTTAGGCGTTTAATATGCGGTGTTGAGTCCATTTCGTTGAGCAAGGAGTAGCTCTTGTCTATTCCATATTTGACTTAAGGAACTTTATCTGTGCTCATTTCAATCTCTGGTTTTATGCAGCACCCCAACTCACCTTTCCCCTTAAGCAAGCATAAGTTGTTTTTCTAAATTTGAGACCCTGTTCTGTTTTGTAATTCAGTTCCTGTGTAGCCAAGTTTACATTCCGTGTATTACTGATATCTTATGATGTTTCTTTTTCTGTGTGACTTATTTCAGTTAGAATCATCATACCTGAATCCACTCATTGTGATGCTAAGGGCCTGATGACATAGATTTCATTGCTGAGTGATATTGCTTTGTAAGTAAATACCACAACTTCTTTATCCATTTTTCACTTTCTGCGATGTTGAACTTGTACTGTAAACGAGGTTCTTGTAAACAGAGGCGTCCCAAACTTCGGGTGGCTGTGTCTTTTTGATTTTAATTTCCCTAAGCTATAGGACCATAAGTGGCAGTGCCCTAGGCTCTGTTGCTTTGTTTTTTAGATGTTTCAGGAAACACCATACACTTCTCCCCAGTGTCTGTTGGCAATTTACATCCCGCCCATCAGCATAACAAGGCTCCCAGTTGTCCTTGGCCTGTCCTGCCTTTCTGGATTTTACACTTTTTTCAGATGGCCCTTTTGACCGGGGGGAAGTGAGACTTCATTGTAGTGCAGATTTCCTTTGCAAGCTTGCTTGGTTGGCCAAAAAGGTCGTATGCGTTTTTTCCTGAATATAGTCAGGAATAATTTGCCCGTCCAGACACCTCCAGCTAGTCTCTCATTGGTTCTCGCTATTCCTGTTCATCTTCCGCAGAAATTGCAAACTGGGCCAAACAGGAGGTTAAAGGCGCTGACTCTCCAAGTGGGGAGAGTGTTAGTAAAGCGTCTGGAATGTTGCACCCGAGTACCAGGGGAGGAAAACTGAGACATATTTGAACACGTCTCCCGTTCACATGGTTGATCATACTTGGGTTCCACATGCATGTTTTAGCTGAAGGAAGAATACCTTAAACCTGGAGAGTTGAGACCCGTGTAATGGGTACCATGCAATATGACTTCAAAGGGTCTTCATTTGCTCACCGAACCTCTCCAATCCTATCACTGCTGCGTTTATGCCCCTGTACACATACTTAATTCTCTTTTGGAGACATAGCAATCCATAGGTTTTACGATACTTACTAGTCAGGTACATTCTTAGGCGTTTAATATGCGGTGTTGAGTCCATTTCGTTGAGCAAGGAGTAGCTCTTGTCTATTCCATATTTGACTTAAGGAACTTTATCTGTGCTCATTTCAATCTCTGGTTTTATGCAGCACCCCAACTCACCTTTACCCTTAAGCAAGCATAAGTTGGTTTTCTAAATTTGAGACCCTGTTCTGTTCTGTAATTCAGTTCCTGTGTAGCCAAGTTTACATTCCGTGTATTACTGATATCTTATGATGTTTCTTTTTCTGTGTGACTTATTTCAGTTAGAATCATCATACCTGAATCCACTCATTGTGATTCTAAGGGCCTGATGACATAGATTTCATTGTTGAGTGATATTCCTTTGTAAGTAAATACCACAACTTCTTTATCCATTTTTCACTTTCTGCGATGTTGAACTTGTACTGTAAACGAGGTTCTTGTAAACAGAGGCGTCCCAAACTTTGGGGTGGCTGTGTCTTTTTGATTTTAATTTCCCTAAGCTATAGGACCATAAGTGGCAGTGCCCTAGGCTCTGTTGCTTTGTTTTTTAGATGTTTCAGGAAACACCATACACTTCTCCCGAGTGTCTGTTGGCAATTTACATCCCGCCCATCAGCATAACAAGGCTCCCAGTTCTCCATGGCCTGTCCTGCCTTTCTGGATTTTACACTTTTTTCAGATGGCCCTTTTGACCGGGGGGAAGTGAGACTTCATTGTAGTGCAGATTTCCTTTGCAAGCTTGCTTGGTTGGCCAAAAAGGGCGTATGCGTTTTTTCCTGAATATATTCAGGAAAAAACGCATACGCCCTTTTTGGCCAAGTGCATCATTGTGGACGTTCTGCCTCTTTTCCTATGCTTTCAATGCAATTCCAGTCTACCTCCTGAAATCGGTTTCCTGCAATTCTGCCCCGCTTTCAAGTCCTCTTGGCAGCCTTACTTCAGTCTATTTTTGGACGATAGCTGTCATTTATAACTCTGCAGGTTTGTGAATTACAGTGCCCCTGAGCTCCTTTCTTCAACTCGCTTTCTTGTGACCTGGCCGCAACACCGCAGGATGGCTTCAGGCCCTAATCTGGTTCCAGCCCGGCATGCTGAGCCTTTGGTTAATTCCTCTTCCTGGTGGGAAATGAGAGTTAAATTTGCCCGTCCAGACACCTCCAGCTAGCCTCTCATTGGTTCTCGCTATTCCTGTTCATCTTCCGCAGAAATTGCAAACTGGGCCAAACAGGAGGTTAAAGGAACTGACTCTCCAAGTGGGGAGAGTGTTAGTAAAGCATCTGGAATGTTGCACCCGAGTACCAGGGGAGGAAAACTGAGACATATTTGAACACGTCTCCCGATCACATGGTTGATCATACTCTAGGTTCCACATGCATGTTTTAGCTGAAGGAAGAATACCTTAAACCTGGGTAGTTGAAACCCGTGGAATGGGTACCATGCAATATGACTTCAAAGGGTCTTCATTTGCTCACCGAACCTCTCCAATCCTATCACTGCTGCGTTTATGCCCCTGTACACATGCTTGATTCTCTTTCGGAGACATAGCAATCCATATTTCTTAAGATACTTACAAGTCAGGTACATTCTTAGGCGTTTAATATGCGGTGTTGAGTCCATTTCGTTGAGCAAGGAGTAGCTCTTGTCTATTCCATATTTGGCTTAAGGAACTTTATCTGTGCTCATTTCAATCTCTGGTTTTATGCAGCACCCCAACTCACCTTTACCCTTAAGCAAGCATAAGTTGATTTTCTAAATTTGAGACCCTGTTCTGTTCTGTAATTCAGTTCCTGTGTAGCCAAGTTTACATTCCGTGTATTAGTGATATCTTATGATGTTTCTTTTTCTGTGTGACTTATTTCAGTTAGAATCATCATACCTGAATCCACTCATTGTGCTGCTAAGGGCCTGATGACATAGATTTCATTGCTGAGTGATATTGCTTTGTAAGTGAATACCACAACTTCTTTATCCATTTTTCACTTTCTGCGATGTTGAACTTGTACTGTAAACGAGGTTCTTGTAAACAGAGCCGTTCCAAACTTTGGGGTGGCTGTGTCTTTTTGATTTTAATTTCCCTAAGCTATAGGACCATAAGTGGAAGTGCCCTAGGCTCTGTTGCTTTGTTTTTTAGATGTTTCAGGAAACACCATACACTTCTCCCAAGTGTCTGTTGGCAATTTACATCCCGCCCCTCAGCATAACAAGGCTCCCAGTTCTCAATGGCCTGTTGCCTTTCTGGATTTTACACTTTTTTCAGATGGCCCTTTTGACCGGGGGGAAGTGAGACTTCATTGTAGTGCAGATTTCCTTTGCAAGCTTGCTTGGTTGGCCAAAAAGGGCGTATGCGTTTTTTCCTGAATATATTCAGGAAAAAACGCATACGCCCTTTTTGGCCAAGTGCATCATTGTGGACGTTCTGCCTCTTTTCCTATGCTTTCAATGCAATTCCAGTCTACCTCCTGAAATCGGTTTCCTGCAATTCTGCCCCGCTTTCAAGTCCTCTTGGCAGCCTTACTTCAGTCTATTTTTGGACGATAGCTGTCATTTATAACTCTGCAGGTTTGTGAATTACAGTGCCCCTGAGCTCCTTTCTTCAACTCGCTTTCTTGTGACCTGGCCGCAACACCGCAGGATGGCTTCAGGCCCTAATCTGGTTCCAGCCCGGCATGCTGAGCCTTTGGTTAATTCCTCTTCCTGGTGGGAAATGAGAGTTAAATTTGCCCGTCCAGACACCTCCAGCTAGCCTCTCATTGGTTCTCGCTATTCCTGTTCATCTTCCGCAGAAATTGCAAACTGGGCCAAACAGGAGGTTAAAGGGACTGACTCGCCAAGTGGGGAGAGTGTTAGTAAAGCGTCTGGAATGTTGCACCCGAGTACCAGGGGAGGAAAACTGAGACATATTTGAACACGTCTCCTGATCACATGGTTGATCATACTCTAGGTTCCACATGCATGTTTTAGCTGAAGGAAGAATACCTTAAACCTGGGTAGTTGAAACCCGTGGAATGGGTACCATGCAATATGACTTCAAAGGGTCTTCATTTGCTCACCGAACCTCTCCAATCCTATCACTGCTGCGTTTATGCCCCTGTACACATGCTTGATTCTCTTTCGGAGACATAGCAATGCATAGGTTTTAAGATACTTACTAGTCAGGTACATTCTTAGGCGTTTAATATGCGGTGTTGAGTCCATTTCGTTGAGCAAGGAGTAGCTCTTGTCTATTCCATATTTGACTTAAGGAACTTTATCTGTGCTCATTTCAATCTCTGGTTTTATGCAGCACCCCACCTCACCTTTACCCTTAAGCAAGCATAAGTTGGTTTTCTAAATTTGAGACCCTGTTCTGTTCTGTAATTCAGTTCCTGTGTAGCCAAGTTTACATTCCGTGTATTACTGATATCTTATGATGTTTCTTTTTCTGTGTGACTTACTTCAGTTAGAATCATCATACCTGAATCCACTCATTGTGCTGCTAAGGGCCTGATGACACAGATTTCATTGCTGAGTGATACTGCATTGTACTTAAGTACCACAAGTTCTTTATCCATTTTTCACTTTCTGCGATGTTGAACTTGTACTGTAAACGTGGTTCTTGTAAACAGAGCCGTTCCAAACTTTGGGGTGGCTGTGTCTTTTTGATTTTAATTTCCCTAAGCTATAGGACCATAAGTGGAAGTGCCCTAGGCTCTGTTGCTTTGTTTTTTAGATGTTTCAGGAAACACCATACACTTCTCCCGAGTGGTTGTTGGCAATTTACATCCCGCCCATCAGCATAACAAGGCTCCCAGTTCTCCATGGCCTGTCCTGCCTTTCTGGATTTTACACTTTTTTCAGATGGCCCTTTTGACCGGGGGGAAGTGAGACTTCATTGTAGTGCAGATTTCCTTTGCAAGCTTGCTTGGTTGGCCAAAAAGGGCGTATGCGTTTTTTCCTGAATATATTCAGGAAAAAACGCATACGCCCTTTTTGGCCAAGTGCATCATTGTGGACGTTCTGCCTCTTTTCCTATGCTTTCAATGCAATTCCAGTCTACCTCCTGAAATCGGTTTCCTGCAATTCTGCCCCGCTTTCAAGTCCTCTTGGCAGCCTTACTTCAGTCTATTTTTGGACGATAGCTGTCATTTATAACTCTGCAGGTTTGTGAATTACAGTGCCCCTGAGCTCCTTTCTTCAACTCACTTTCTTTTGAGCTGGCCGCAACACCGCAGGATGGCTTCAGGCCCTAATCTGGTTCCGGTACGGCACGCTGAGCCTTTGGTTATTCCCTCTTCCTGGTGGGAAATGAGAGTTAAATTTGCCCGTCCAGACACCTCCAGCTAGCCTCTCATTGGTTCTCGGTATTCCTGTTCATCTTCCGCAGAAATTGCAAACTGGGCCAAACAGGAGGTTAAAGGCGCTGACTCTCCAAGTGGGGAGAGTGTTATTAAAGCGTCTGGAATGTTGCACCCGAGTACCAGGGGAGGAAAACTGAGACATATTTGAACACGTCTCCCGTTCACATGGTTGATCATACTTGGGTTCCACATGCATGTTTTAGCTGAAGGAAGAATACCTTAAACCTGGAGAGTTGAGACCCGTGTAATGGGTACCATGCAATATGACTTCAAAGGGTCTTCATTTGCTCACCGAACCTCTCCAATCCTATCACTGCTGCGTTTATGCCCCTGTACACATGCTTGATTCTCTTTTGGAGACATAGCAATCCATAGGTTTTACGATACTTACTAGTCAGGTACATTCTTAGGCGTTTAATATGCGGTGTTGAGTCCATTTCGTTGAGCAAGGAGTAGCTCTTGTCTATTCCATATTTGACTTAAGGAACTTTATCTGTGCTCATTTCAATCTCTGGTTTTATGCAGCACCCCAACTCACCTTTCCCCTTAAGCAAGCATAAGTTGTTTTTCTAAATTTGAGACCCTGTTCTGTTCTGTAATTCAGTTCCTGTGTAGCCAAGTTTACATTCCGTGTATTACTGATATCTTATGATGTTTCTTTTTCTGTGTGACTTATTTCAGTTAGAATCATCATACCTGAATCCACTCATTGTGATGCTAAGGGCCTGATGACATAGATTTCATTGCTGAGTGATATTGCTTTGTAAGTAAATACCACAACTTCTTTATCCATTTTTCACTTTCTGCGATGTTGAACTTGTACTGTAAACGAGGTTCTTGTAAACAGAGGCGTCCCAAACTTGGGGTGGCTGTGTCTTTTTGATTTTAATTTCCCTAAGCTATAGGACCATAAGTGGCAGTGCCCTAGGCTCTGTTGCTTTGTTTTTTAGATGTTTCAGGAAACACCATACACTTCTCCCGAGTGTCTGTTGGCAATTTACATCCCGCCCATCAGCATAACAAGGCTCCCAGTTGTCCTTGGCCTGTCCTGCCTTTCTGGATTTTACACTTTTTTCAGATGGCCCTTTTGACCGGGGGGAAGTGAGACTTCATTGTAGTGCAGATTTCCTTTGCAAGCTTGCTTGGTTGGCCAAAAAGGGCGTATGCGTTTTTTCCTGAATATATTCAGAAATAATTTGCCCGTCCAGACACCTCCAGCTAGCCTCTCATTGGTTCTCGCTATTCCTGTTCATCTTCCGCAGAAATTGCAAACTGGGCCAAACAGGAGGTTAAAGGCGCTGACTCTCCAAGTGGGGAGAGTGTTAGTAAAGCGTCTGGAATGTTGCACCCGAGTACCAGGGGAGGAAAACTGAGACATATTTGAACACGTCTCCCGTTCACATGGTTGATCATACTTGGGTTCCACATGCATGTTTTAGCTGAAGGAAGAATACCTTAAACCTGGAGAGTTGAAACCCGTGGAATGGGTACCATGCAATATGACTTCAAAGGGTCTTCATTTGCTCACCGAACCTCTCCAATCCTATCACTGCTGCGTTTATGCCCCTGTACACATGCTTGATTCTGTTTCGGAGACATAGCAATCCATAGGTTTTAAGATACTTACTAGTCAGGTACAATCTTAGGCGTTTAATATGCGGTGTTGAGTCCATTTCGTTGAGCAAGGAGTAGCTCTTGTCTATTCCATATTTGGCTTAAGGAAATTTATCTGTGCTCATTTCAATCTCTGGTTTTATGCAGCACCCCAACTCACCTTTACCCTTAAGCAAGCATAAGTTGTTTTTCTAAATTTGAGACCCTGTTCTGTTCTGTAATTCAGTTCCTGTGTAGCCAAGTTTACATTCCGTGTATTAGTGATATCTTATGATGTTTCTTTTTCTGTGTGACTTATTTCAGTTAGAATCATCATACCTGAATCCACTCATTATGCTGCTAAGGGCCTGATGACATAGATTTCATTGCTGAGTGATATTGCTTTGTAAGTGAATACCACAACTTCTTTATCCATTTTTCACTTTCTGCGATGTTGAACTTGTACTGTAAACGAGGTTCTTGTAAACAGAGCCGTTCCAAACTTTGGGGTGGCTGTGTCTTTTTGATTTTAATTTCCCTAAGCTATAGGACCATAAGTGGAAGTGCCCTAGGCTCTGTTGCTTTGTTTTTTAGATGTTTCAGGAAACACCATACACTTCTCCCAAGTGTCTGTTGGCAATTTACATCCCGCCCATCAGCATAACAAGGCTCCCAGTTCTCAATGGCCTGTCCTGCCTTTCTGGATTTTACACTTTTTTCAGATGGCCCTTTTGACCGGGGGGAAGTGAGACTTCATTGTAGTGCAGATTTCCTTTGCAAGCTTGCTTGGTTGGCCAAAAAGGGCGTATGCGTTTTTTCCTGAATATATTCAGGAAAAAACGCATACGCCCTTTTTGGCCAAGTGCATCATTGTGGACGTTCTGCCTCTTTTCCTATGCTTTCAATGCAATTCCAGTCTACCTCCTGAAATTGGTTTCTTGCAATTCTTCCCCGCTTTCAAGTCCTCTTGGCAGCCTTACTTCAGTCTATTTTTGGACGATAGCTGTCATTTATAACTCTGCAGGTTTGTGAATTACAGTGCCCCTGAGCTGCTTTCTTCAACTCGCTTTCTTGTGACCTGGCCGCAACACCGCAGGATGGCTTCAGGCCCTAATCTGGTTCCAGCCCGGCATGCTGAGCCTTTGGTTAATTCCTCTTCCTGGTGGGAAATGAGAGTTAAATTTGCCCGTCCAGACACCTCCAGCTAGTCTCTCATTGGTTCTCGCTATTCCTGTTCATCTTCCGCAGAAATTGCAAACTGGGCCAAACAGGAGGTTAAAGGGACTGACTCTCCAAGTGGGGAGAGTGTTAGTAAAGCGATGGAATGTTGCACCCGAGTACCAGGGGAGGAAAACTGAGACATATTTGAAGACGTCTCCTGATCACATGGTTGATCATACTCTAGGTTCCACATGCATGTTTTAGCTGAAGGAAGAATACCTTAAACCTGGGTAGTTGAAACCCGTGGAATGGGTACCATGCAATATGACTTCAAAGGGTCTTCATTTGCTCACCGAACCTCTCCAATCCTATCACTGCTGCATTTATGCCCCTGTACACATGCTTGATTCTCTTTCGGAGACATAGCAATGCATAGGTTTTAAGATACTTACTAGTCAGGTACATTCTTAGGCGTTTAATATGCGGTGTTGAGTCCATTTCGTTGAGCAAGGAGTAGCTCTTGTCTATTCCATATTTGACTTAAGGAACTTTATCTGTGCTCATTTCAATCTCTGGTTTTATGCAGCACCCCACCTCACCTTTACCCTTAAGCAAGCATAAGTTGGTTTTCTAAATTTGAGACCCTGTTCTGTTCTGTAATTCAGTTCCTGTGTAGCCAAGTTTACATTCCGTGTATTACTGATATCTTATGATGTTTCTTTTTCTGTGTGACTTACTTCAGTTAGAATCATCATACCTGAATCCACTCATTGTGCTGCTAAGGGCCTGATGACACAGATTTCATTGCTGAGTGATACTGCATTGTACTTAAGTACCACAAGTTCTTTATCCATTTTTCACTTTCTGCGATGTTGAACTTGTACTGTAAACGTGGTTCTTGTAAACAGAGCCGTTCCAAACTTTGGGGTGGCTGTGTCTTTTTGATTTTAATTTCCCTAAGCTATAGGACCATAAGTGGAAGTGCCCTAGGCTCTGTTGCTTTGTTTTTTAGATGTTTCAGGAAACACCATACACTTCTCCCGAGTGGTTGTTGGCAATTTACATCCCGCCCATCAGCATAACAAGGCTCCCAGTTCTCCATGGCCTGTCCTGCCTTTCTGGATTTTACACTTTTTTCAGATGGCCCTTTTGACCGGGGGGAAGTGAGACTTCATTGTAGTGCAGATTTCCTTTGCAAGCTTGCTTGGTTGGCCAAAAAGGGCGTATGCGTTTTTTCCTGAATATATTCAGGAAAAAACGCATACGCCCTTTTTGGCCAAGTGCATCATTGTGGACGTTCTGCCTCTTTTCCTATGCTTTCAATGCAATTCCAGTCTACCTCCTGAAATCGGTTTCCTGCAATTCTGCCCCGCTTTCAAGTCCTCTTGGCAGCCTTACTTCAGTCTATTTTTGGACGATAGCTGTCATTTATAACTCTGCAGGTTTGTGAATTACAGTGCCCCTGAGCTCCTTTCTTCAACTCACTTTCTTTTGAGCTGGCCGCAACACCGCAGGATGGCTTCAGGCCCTAATCTGGTTCCGGTACGGCACGCTGAGCCTTTGGTTATTCCCTCTTCCTGGTGGGAAATGAGAGTTAAATTTGCCCGTCCAGACACCTCCAGCTAGCCTCTCATTGGTTCTCGGTATTCCTGTTCATCTTCCGCAGAAATTGCAAACTGGGCCAAACAGGAGGTTAAAGGCGCTGACTCTCCAAGTGGGGAGAGTGTTATTAAAGCGTCTGGAATGTTGCACCCGAGTACCAGGGGAGGAAAACTGAGACATATTTGAACACGTCTCCCGTTCACATGGTTGATCATACTTGGGTTCCACATGCATGTTTTAGCTGAAGGAAGAATACCTTAAACCTGGAGAGTTGAGACCCGTGTAATGGGTACCATGCAATATGACTTCAAAGGGTCTTCATTTGCTCACCGAACCTCTCCAATCCTATCACTGCTGCGTTTATGCCCCTGTACACATGCTTGATTCTCTTTTGGAGACATAGCAATCCATAGGTTTTACGATACTTACTAGTCAGGTACATTCTTAGGCGTTTAATATGCGGTGTTGAGTCCATTTCGTTGAGCAAGGAGTAGCTCTTGTCTATTCCATATTTGACTTAAGGAACTTTATCTGTGCTCATTTCAATCTCTGGTTTTATGCAGCACCCCAACTCACCTTTCCCCTTAAGCAAGCATAAGTTGTTTTTCTAAATTTGAGACCCTGTTCTGTTCTGTAATTCAGTTCCTGTGTAGCCAAGTTTACATTCCGTGTATTACTGATATCTTATGATGTTTCTTTTTCTGTGTGACTTATTTCAGTTAGAATCATCATACCTGAATCCACTCATTGTGATGCTAAGGGCCTGATGACATAGATTTCATTGCTGAGTGATATTGCTTTGTAAGTAAATACCACAACTTCTTTATCCATTTTTCACTTTCTGCGATGTTGAACTTGTACTGTAAACGAGGTTCTTGTAAACAGAGGCGTCCCAAACTTGGGGTGGCTGTGTCTTTTTGATTTTAATTTCCCTAAGCTATAGGACCATAAGTGGCAGTGCCCTAGGCTCTGTTGCTTTGTTTTTTAGATGTTTCAGGAAACACCATACACTTCTCCCGAGTGTCTGTTGGCAATTTACATCCCGCCCATCAGCATAACAAGGCTCCCAGTTGTCCTTGGCCTGTCCTGCCTTTCTGGATTTTACACTTTTTTCAGATGGCCCTTTTGACCGGGGGGAAGTGAGACTTCATTGTAGTGCAGATTTCCTTTGCAAGCTTGCTTGGTTGGCCAAAAAGGGCGTATGCGTTTTTTCCTGAATATATTCAGAAATAATTTGCCCGTCCAGACACCTCCAGCTAGCCTCTCATTGGTTCTCGCTATTCCTGTTCATCTTCCGCAGAAATTGCAAACTGGGCCAAACAGGAGGTTAAAGGTGCTGACTCTCCAAGTGGGGAGAGTGTTAGTAAAGCGTCTGGAATGTTGCACCCGAGTACCAGGGGAGGAAAACTGAGACATATTTGAACACGTCTCCCGTTCACATGGTTGATCATACTTGGGTTCCACATGCATGTTTTAGCTGAAGGAAGAATACCTTAAACCTGGAGAGTTGAAACCCGTGGAATGGGTACCATGCAATATGACTTCAAAGGGTCTTCATTTGCTCACCGAACCTCTCCAATCCTATCACTGCTGCGTTTATGCCCCTGTACACATGCTTGATTCTGTTTCGGAGACATAGCAATCCATAGGTTTTAAGATACTTACTAGTCAGGTACAATCTTAGGCGTTTAATATGCGGTGTTGAGTCCATTTCGTTGAGCAAGGAGTAGCTCTTGTCTATTCCATATTTGGCTTAAGGAAATTTATCTGTGCTCATTTCAATCTCTGGTTTTATGCAGCACCCCAACTCACCTTTACCCTTAAGCAAGCATAAGTTGTTTTTCTAAATTTGAGACCCTGTTCTGTTCTGTAATTCAGTTCCTGTGTAGCCAAGTTTACATTCCGTGTATTAGTGATATCTTATGATGTTTCTTTTTCTGTGTGACTTATTTCAGTTAGAATCATCATACCTGAATCCACTCATTATGCTGCTAAGGGCCTGATGACATAGATTTCATTGCTGAGTGATATTGCTTTGTAAGTGAATACCACAACTTCTTTATCCATTTTTCACTTTCTGCGATGTTGAACTTGTACTGTAAACGAGGTTCTTGTAAACAGAGCCGTTCCAAACTTTGGGGTGGCTGTGTCTTTTTGATTTTAATTTCCCTAAGCTATAGGACCATAAGTGGAAGTGCCCTAGGCTCTGTTGCTTTGTTTTTTAGATGTTTCAGGAAACACCATACACTTCTCCCAAGTGTCTGTTGGCAATTTACATCCCGCCCATCAGCATAACAAGGCTCCCAGTTCTCAATGGCCTGTCCTGCCTTTCTGGATTTTACACTTTTTTCAGATGGCCCTTTTGACCGGGGGGAAGTGAGACTTCATTGTAGTGCAGATTTCCTTTGCAAGCTTGCTTGGTTGGCCAAAAAGGGCGTATGCGTTTTTTCCTGAATATATTCAGGAAAAAACGCATACGCCCTTTTTGGCCAAGTGCATCATTGTGGACGTTCTGCCTCTTTTCCTATGCTTTCAATGCAATTCCAGTCTACCTCCTGAAATTGGTTTCTTGCAATTCTTCCCCGCTTTCAAGTCCTCTTGGCAGCCTTACTTCAGTCTATTTTTGGACGATAGCTGTCATTTATAACTCTGCAGGTTTGTGAATTACAGTGCCCCTGAGCTCCTTTCTTCAACTCGCTTTCTTGTGACCTGGCCGCAACACCGCAGGATGGCTTCAGGCCCTAATCTGGTTCCAGCCCGGCATGCTGAGCCTTTGGTTAATTCCTCTTCCTGGTGGG
This sequence comes from Delphinus delphis, assembly GCF_949987515.2. NCBI lineage: Eukaryota > Metazoa > Chordata > Mammalia > Artiodactyla > Delphinidae > Delphinus > Delphinus delphis. Next base: position 1,434 of record NW_027192915.1, on the reverse strand, counting down.
AAATGAGAGTTAAATTTGCCCGTCCAGACACCTCCAGCTAGTCTCTCATTGGTTCTCGCTATTCCTGTTCATCTTCCGCAGAAATTGCAAACTGGGCCAAACAGGAGGTTAAAGGGACTGACTCTCCAAGTGGGGAGAGTGTTAGTAAAGTGATGGAATGTTGCACCCGAGTACCAGGGGAGGAAAACTGAGACATATTTGAAGACGTCTCCTGATCACATGGTTGATCATACTCTAGGTTCCACATGCATGTTTTAGCTGAAGGAAGAATACCTTAAACCTGGGTAGTTGAAACCCGTGGAATGGGTACCATGCAATATGACTTCAAAGGGTCTTCATTTGCTCACCGAACCTCTCCAATCCTATCACTGCTGCATTTATGCCCCTGTACACATGCTTGATTCTCTTTCGGAGACATAGCAATCCATAGGTTTTAAGATACTTACTAGTCAGGTACATTCTTAGGCGTTTAATATGGGGTGTTGAGTCCATTTCGTTGAGCAAGGAGTAGCTCTTGTCTATTCCATATTTGGCTTAAGGAACTTTATCTGTGCTCATTTCAATCTCTGGTTTTATGCAGCACCCCCACTCACCTTTACCCTTAAGCAAGAATAAGTTGGTTTTCTAAATTTGAGACCCTGTTCTGTTCTGTAATTCAGTTCCTGTGTAGCCAAGTTTACATTCCGTGTATTACTGATATCTTATGATGTTTCTTTTTCTGTGTGACTTACTTCAGTTAGAATCATCATACCTGAATCCACTCATTGTGCTGCTAAGGGCCTGATGACACAGATTTCATTGCTGAGTGATATTGCTTTGTAAGTAAATACCACAACTTCTTTATCCATTTTTCACTTTCTGCGATGTTGAACTTGTACTGTAAACGAGGTTCTTGTAAACAGAGCCATTCCAAACTTTGGGGTGGCTGTGTCTTTTTGATTTTAATTTCCCTAATCTATAGGACCATAAGTGGAAGTGCCCTAGGTTCTGTTGCTTTGTTTTTTAGATGTTTCAGGAAACACCATACACTTCTCCCGAGTGGTTGTTGGCAATTTACATCCCGCCCATCAGCATAACAAGGCTCCCAGTTCTCCATGGCCTGTCCTGCCTTTCTGGATTTTACACTTTTTTCAGATGGCCCTTTTGACCGGGGGGAAGTGAAACTTCATTGTAGTGCAGATTTCCTTTGCAAGCTTGCTTGGTTGGCCAAAAAGGGCGTATGCGTTTTTTCCTGAATATATTCAGGAAAAAACGCATACGCCCTTTTTGGCCAAGTGCATCATTGTGGACGTTCTGCCTCTTTTCCTATGCTTTCAATGCAATTCCAGTCTACCTCCTGAAATCGGTTTCCTGCAATTCTGCCCCGCTTTCAAGTCCTCTTGGCAGCCTTACTTCAGTCTATTTTTGGACGATAGCTGTCATTTATAACTCTGC